>NW_017537179.1:271670-348955 GCF_001853355.1 Bactrocera latifrons | reverse complement strand
ATTAAATAATAAAGTTTATATTTTCTTGGTAAACATTTATGATTTAATTTCCAATTCACCATTTCAGGTGGAGAGCCCTTAGCACTGTGAAGTCAAATATATAAGTATTACATAACATATACATTACTGTTATATTCTATAAAAGCAAATAGGAACCAAAAAGTTGGACCCTATCCCAGCTAATACAGTCTGAGTAGTTCGCTTTAGGTCTCTAATTCGTTCCACTTTTCAAGTCAAGCGAAGTAAATTTTTACAAACAACATAAATTTAATCCCTACTAATGAGTACGTGTAAATGGGCAACATACTTTTATAGTTAATAGTTCGATCTGAACAATTTCATCACAGATTTTCAGATCGGACATGGCTAAATCGACTCAACTCATCATACTGTTCATTTATACATGCGTATATGGTATATATAATTTACATTATATTCGTATTCGGTTCAGAGAATAAACAATTATGAATTATGAGAAAGAGGGGAAGCATTTTCTTTACATCGTAGCCTTATTTGATTGTCATTTTGTTGAAATGACGGAAAAGGAAGAAGAACTTTTAGTAGTTCCTATTGTAGAAGAAGAGTCGTGTATAGCATGCAATTTTTTTAATTTAATCAATGCGCGATCTCCTTTCACAAAACATAATCGAACCGACGACCATACATTTTTCTTATCTATGTACTATAATGGCGATATCGGGTGTTGAGATCAAATTATTCAAAGTCTTAATAAACTTTAAATAATAATAACGCAAATGCGAAGTCTATCAGGGATTTGATTACACACGATTTCACTGAAATCTTAAATGAAGAAGAAGCGTTTTATTCACAAAATTACACCAAAGGTTACCCCAGAAGTATAAGTTTCCACAAGTGCAAAGTATTTCGAAAGAGCGTCGCTTCGGTAAACACCCAGTTAAGCGTCAATGTCACGTCACAGTCCTTAACGCGTGTAATTGTGACTTCATCAACGTGAAGACATCTATGGCATTGCGGGCATAAATTTAAGTTTCTTTTATTTATTTAGGCGCATTAATCACTTGGCTTTCCAATTATTTCTACTAAATGGCGTTAATAATTATTTGCTGAAAAGATTTTATTCATTTAGGAGTGTGTTTATTGGCTTATGCCGATTAACAATGTTAGCGAGGAAGGCTGAATGCTAGAATGTGCAATCGTAAATTAAAATTTAGTTTGAGTAAAATATATATATAAAGTACAGTAAAAAAAAAAACATTATTTTTGCATTAGATTAAAAGATGTTTGAATATAATTGACTCATGCAACTCGCGTAGAAGCAGTTGTCTATGTAAGAAAAATACTGGGGCAGGCGATTTCGCAAGCGAATTTTTTATCAGTAAAATCATTCTCATCGATGGGGTTGTCCTGATCGAACACAATTCCTCTCCTAATGGTCCAAGCTGTCCGCTTTTGGTCGATTGCTTCCTTAGGCGGTCCAATTGTTGACAAATTTGAATTAAGAGTAACCAACAATTTATGAATGGATCAATATTTAAAACTCGGTTCGTGAGGTTTTTCTGCGCAAATCCGAGTTGCAAAGTTCCTGTGCAATCTTACCCACATGCTGATGGGACTTAACGATTTCTGTTAATTTATCGATATTTTCGACAATTGGCTTTCCCGAGCTTTGTGCTTCCTTGACATCAAAATTTCCTTTACTAAATCGACGTTGTTGTTCTTCTTTGAAAAGTGTGTGATAGATTCAACACAATGCATTTTGTTGCCGGAATAGTTAAAATAAATGCATTTGCTTCCCTTATCCCTTATACCCAATGTAATAACGTAATGCTAAGTAATAAAATTTTCCATTTTTTGTACAGATATATTCAACCATCAGTATTTATGTTTTAATATTCTATACACCAAATATAATGGAGGTAAATTAAATCTGTACTGATGCCGTCATGTTAAGGAATTAGTCGTACTTCTTCTTCAAAGCCGTCAAGGACAATCTTAAGACCATTTTGTAAGTGGTTAAATAATTTTATTTCTTCATTTTAAATTTTTTAAAACTAATGCCAAGCATATTCAAGTACAGTTACCATTGTCATCTTGCTTGAGTGACTTTCGAGTTGTGCTATATATATAAACACTATGTGAAATTGGATTTTGTTGTCTAAAATGGAATAATTGCAAAGACATCTGACACCATTCATACCGTTAAATTTTGACTTTAAAAGCTGTCAGTTCACTGAGCTTAGAGCGTATTTGCGAATGGTAAGACTGAAGCTCAATTTATGTTTGTGTATGTTTATAAAGAAGACAAACAGATGGGATCATCCATATTGCACTGTGTTCACCACTTGCATGGAGCATTTTAAAGCTGCAAAATCCGAATTTTATTCTAGTATTTATTCTGTAGCAACAAGTTGCAATTATATAATTGTTTTGTTCGCCTAACAATTCGCCTATTTTCTTTTTCCACTAAATCAAGCCGTATGTCATGTATGTTAAATATTGACGTCGAAAACTTGAAGAGAGTCTGGTTTAAACCGTCTTGTTGAAACCAAATATCACCGAATTCACGAGCTCATCAAATAGTCGGTTATCATTGACAGTCACGCTTTCACTTGCTTCATTTTGAAGAAATGCGTACCGATGATTCCAACAAGTGTTCTGTTACAAAATTATATTAAAAAAGTATATCTACATTGATCATCCTTTAGTATAGATATATATAAAATTGCTTGGATTCCAATCGTCTGGTTGACGTTTAACACCAAGGTATATCCCTCGTTGCCCTTTCTGATCTGTTTCTTTTCGTTCTTATCTATTATTTCTATTTGCACGCAGAGCAACGAAATTAATACCAAACGAACACTGGCAAAACCGTTAGCCAAGAGAAATCTAAATTGACACGACTTTTCTCACCATTTTCAGTACATGTCATAACTGAAACCAACTCTCAAACTGGCATAATGTAATCGTCAGACGCATTCGGAATAAAGTAATGGACGGAACTGCCGTAAGGTCTATTTCTATAATTCGTTCTCCACAAATTTTAGTCATCTCATTCTTCAAAAAGTCCTCGAAACTCATCAAAAGATAATCTCAAAATTTGAACAAATTTCATTGAATTTTAGATGTCCTCAAATGAGATGGCTACCGGATGGGATGAATTAATCTGCATATTATTATTATATTAACATATAATATATTTTTAATTTTTTTTAAGAGATATAATCCCATTCATCCTAAATAGAGTTTGAGCACACCGTACAACAGATACTATAGTAGATTAGTGAGCGTCAACATTCTTTTTACAAACATGTTCCTTTTTGAACAAGTCCTCTTTATGAACTCTGTCAGACAGGCCTTATAAGAGTTGTACACGTTACACAGGGAACGGAACGAGGTTGTGTTTAGTTTGTGTGGGTGTTTCGAACATATTTTCCATAATGGAGGTGATTAAATATGATTAAGTTTATTCATTATGTGTAATAACGACCTTCATATAATATTTATAAAAGTGTATGTATGTGCAACATAACATTCATAAGATTGTTACAAAAATTCAGTTGACTTTTCAGACATTTTTTACATCAAACGTCAAGAGCCTGGCTCAGAAACAGCATATGTGTTTATTAATCTGGGAACAATGCATGTCTGGCAAAACTTTCTAGTGACAAATTTTCCAAATGGCTGCATATGAAAACCCACACTAAGAAGCAGCGGTGGCGAATCTAACAAAAACCCGACACACTTTGTCACTTCATTTTGGCCAGCAGCAGACAATGGCTAAGTGCTGGTGGCAAGTTGACAAATGCAGAATAATGAATAGAAACGACGATTTTGCACCAAAAACATAACGCGAGAAAAAATAAGCAAACATGCCCAAACCAAAATCAAGAGCAGTGGAAGAGAGAATTACCAGTAGAGGATAAGAGAGCTTATTGGTGTGAGAAGAGTGAAGCTCAGCGCTCAGCGAAACAGCTCTTTGGTTACAACACGCGTGCTTGTAGCGTGTCTTCAGTAGCAAACGGAAAAATAAGGCTCTTCTCAGCCAAGTCCGCAGTACTAAAGACGGCTTAAAGTGATCAGTTAACGAACTCACTTGAAAGATAACAGTCGCGTGTGCGGAAAACAAAGTGCTAGCCAAAATTCGTCAAATGAAGTAGAAACTTTACCGTTCGATTTGCCTTGAACTTGGTCTTTTTTTGTTTTTTGTTTTTGTTTTTCGGCGCTTGGTACAAGTTCAGTGTGAGTTAAGTTGCAGCAACGGTGGCAATAAGCTAAAATCGACTTGAAAACATGCCAAAAACCTGTTGCTAAACGAGCTTAACGGTTGTGTTTGTGTGTATTTACGTTTGCATGGGTGAGCAAGCGGCGCCTCAACTATTCGAACGCTCGAAAGTAATCGCTCTAATTTCCCGTGCAAGCGCCCTTCGTGCCGCTGCTGTAGCTTCCGGCTTTTTTATGTACAAATTTGTAGAAATTGGCGAATTTATCAATTTGCTTAATACTATTCGTATTTGCTAACTGTTAATTGGACTTTCTAAATAAGTAGATTACATGCCAGCTAATTTCATTATTGTGAAACTGCACAAACAAAACAATAATATCCAAAAACGATATGGTGGCAAGGGTTAATGAAACTTCTCAAACAATTGCATTAAAACTTTCAGAAGTTGTCAGAAATAAAATAAAACTATTTTGAGGCAGTTAGATGATATATATTATCAGTAGTAAATCAGTGTGCCAGCAAAATAAGGAATGTTATTATTTAAAAACAAAATTTTAGGTGCTCGCATACACAAACACATACACCCAACTGTTTTGCTCTGCGAAAATAAAAGGCATTATTTCTTGCGTGCCGCATTCGTCTCGAGTGAAAGGAGTTAAATGCACTGGAAAACGACACAACAGCAGCAACAACATTGCATTTGCTTACTGACGTGAAGCTGGATCCTTTTCCATGATAACTTGTTTTGTTGATTTAGGGGCAGACAAATGCAGTTGCAGCATCAAGTGGACGCCTGAGCTGAAATATATTCAATTTTTTCTCCTTATATCTTGCAGTTATTTTTACGTACTGATGTGTGTGCGTGTGTTGTTAAAAGTGAAAAAGTAAAAAAATTTAAGTGCTGTGAAGAAAAATTAAATACATACATACAAAAGTATATATATACACAGAAAAACGTAAAAAGTGTTCACAAAATGCTTTTGCTGGAATGGTGAAATCTTTGGAGCAGAGAATTCGAAAGATAACAGCTTCTGATATTTCACTCCCTATCAATGTGCTTCACGAAGAAGCATAACGAATTTCATTTTTCAACCGAAAGTGCAAGGTTGTAAGGAATTGCCAAGGAGAAAGTGATGTGCCTCCCAAAAGCAGAAGTGGTAAGTAAGCGCAATATATATACATTTCTATAATTATCCCTAGAAATTGTTAAATTCCAAACGATGTGCGCAAATATTTTGCATATTTCGGTATTTATTTGTGCTTATCAGTTTATGGCAAGTTAACGAATGGCGAATTCGTCATGTACTATAAAATCATTAACTTGATCAGCTATTGTTTAAAATTTTACTTCTTATGTGACTTCATATAACGAAACAAATTATGGTTTTTTAATAATGTATTCATGCTCTTTAATCTTCTTATTTCCTGTACACATATACACCAAATAGCGTGATACAGATATTACTAGACACGAATGTAAGTGAGATTATTACCCACGGCAGTCTTTAGACAGGAAGGTTCGACGTCGAGAAGCTGCAATCACAGCAGACAGTGGAACGATTTTCGAATCGCCTTGCACTCCTCATTTTTGAGATGAATTTTGTTATGCAGAATATCTCTTGCCAACAGGTGCTACTTCGGACTAAGTGGGCAATTGAGAAGTAAAGTCCTCTCTCGACGAACAAAAACTAAACTCTGTAAGTCACTCATTATTCCCGTCCTGCTAAATGGTGAAGAGGCAGGGACGATGATAACATCTGATGAGTCGACGTTACGAGTTTTCGAGAGAAAAGTTCTGTGGAAAATGTATGGTCCTTTGCGCGTTGGCCACGGCGAATATCGCATGAATCTACCTAACGACTGATATGCGATAAGATTTTAACCGCGTGGACACCGATTGAGCAATAATCGTTTGAAACCTAAAACCAGATAAAGTCTGAAGTTTTATTGTTCGTTCACTACAATTGCAGCTAATATTTTCTTTTTCCCTATTAAAGACGGACTACTTTTGACTATCATTATTTCTACGATATTTTGGATCTTACAAATAATATTTATATAACATAAGACGCGTATTCATCTTCTCGCAGAGATGCCTTACTAAGAAAGAATACGGAAGCAGACAATAATTGAAGATGATTACCCGACAGTTGATAACGGGGTTCGTTTGAACGGTTCCAGATTCGTTTTAAATAAATGTAATAAGTATATATTATAACAGAATATTTTGTATGATCACGTCAACATTGACCCGGTTTTGATGGTATACTAAATAACTTTGTATAATTTCTAAAAATACCTTTTACATATAATATATACATTCACATAATCAAGTCTATGTGCACAACATATATACTTTTATGCCCTAAACATGGTATATTCAATTTCCATGAAGTTTTTAACACCCAGAAGGAAACGTCGGAGGCCTTATAAAGATATGTTTATATTGATTGTCAAAAAAGTCTTGCGGTATTTTTATTGAGTTTTCAATTCCTCATACATTTTTTTTTTTTTTTTTTTGTTTGATGATCATGCCCAGCTCTTGACCGATGCTACGGCTGCTATTATGCCAGTCTCTTTCGACCAATTCAGCGATTTTATCGCAATTTTCGACGACAAGCCTTCCGGAACGTGGCGCATCTTCGACCACCTCTACACCAGAACGAAAACGTTGAAACCATCGTTGTGCGGTGGAAATGGAAACTGTATCGGGTCCATAAACTGCACAAATTTTATTGGTGGCTTGAGATGCATTTTTGCCTTTATCGTATTAGTACTGTAAAATATGCCGTATTTTCTCTTTATTTTGCTCCATGTTTGCCACGCTTTAACTCACGAAGGACTTAATAGAAACGGCAATCAATCAAAGACGTGTTAGCGCGGAAATGAGCTTTCCAAAAAGATATAGCATGATCCGACGCGACGAATAAAACTAGAACTACGCGCTTTCAGCGCCAACTAGCGAAAATACCGCAAGACTTTTTTTGACAACCTAATATAAATGATCAGGCTAACGAGCTGAGTGATTTTGCGATGTCCGTCTATCTGTATCTTTTGTATTTCTGTGCACCAAAGTAACGTTGTTTTGTTTTTATTATTTGTTAAATATAAGATATATAATAACCTTCATGTTTTCAAACACAAAGGGCGAAAATACTAAGATATATAAAACTCTTAAATGCAAAGTAGATTGACTTTCCAGGAAATTTAACTTTTTAAAGAAAAATTAAAACAACTTCAGTTGTACATAATATCTTAAGCCAAATGTCTTTTTAATGAGTAATTTGAATAACTCTTTTCGCCTTCACAACCCGTTTCGTGTTAATATCTTCGCATCGTTTATTACCCAGTCGCTCAAACTCTGCAAGTCGTTGTCATTAGACACATAGCCACCACTGAGAACTTTTCAATTAAAATAAAAATACGAAAAGGCAACGTAAAAGGGTCCATGCCTAGCGGAATAATTTCTTAATCGCATCTGCTTTGATATTAACCACTTTGTCGAGTTAAGATATTGAAAGCATTTCCATTGTTTTATATTGTATAATCTTTTATGTTCACCACGCACTCGACCATTGATGACACTTTCTTTTATTCAAAAGTACTAAAACGCGTGGTTGTGAAACCGAAAAGTTGAGACACAAAACAAAAAGTCATCCGAATTCACCAAAATACCAGCCCTAAAAAATCCAAAATAAAAAGAAGCAAGACGGTCTTCACACAAGCTCAAGTTCATACACAGCAAAATCTCCAGCTGTAGCCTAAACAGTCATACAATCCCAACTAAATTAAATAACAACAACAAAAGCAAGATAACCAACCTTTCCAACTTGTTGTGCATACATACGCACACTTATAGGTATGTGTAAGTGTTTCATTGCCCCGCTTCAGCTGTGTGCAGCAGAGTGAAAAGTTTTCATTTAATATGCACAGAGCTGTTAATTATAAAGTCGTCACCGGTCGACAGGGCTTACAGCGATGGGATGTGAGTTGGAAGGCAATGAAATTAATTTTATGAATGTTTTATGACTGTGTGATTGAATAAAGTCTGAGGTTAGGAATCGAATAACAAAAAAATGCACTGGCTTTTTCTGAAATCTGCTTTACTCGCCTTTAATCAACTCACAGGAAACTCACGTCAGAATTGCACTGACAAATTTAAAATTTTCATGCTGATAATAAACGTAAATAGTTGTTGACATAGGTCAAAAAAAAATTAATTTTTTAGCGCATGGACTTTACTTAATGAAATAACATGAACAATTTTCTTTAGTAAGGAAGGTGATTTCTATTTTTGTTATAACGGAAAAGGTATTGATAGCTCAAAAAAGAAGAAAATTTTAAAAACTTGTTTTACTACACAATGCGAACAATTCCCCATCTATTTCATTTATTTATACTATCGACAGCAATGAAATACATGAAATTTCGGTGGGAAGTTAATAGAGACTTGTGAAATAGTCCTGTTATTTTTGCCTGTGAGACATGGGCGGCATGTACCGATTACGAAATGAGAAAGTGCAATGTTAAAAGGGAAGCAATTATCTATCATAAAACTATATTAATGCCCCAATTGTATATTAAATTGGGTCTTATTAAACAATTATTAATGGCTCTCATTCATGAGTCCAAAGCTTTCAAATATTTGAATATTTTTTTCAACGCTTTCAGTGGCAAAAATATAATCTGGAACCTTTGTAAGTTCCTTAGCAATGTGTAGAAAACAGCCTGGAAAGGAAGTGCATGGTTTCCTTGATAACGATAGGACTGTCAATTGTGACATGTTACATGCTCCTTCAGACAAATAAATATTCTTATTATAATTAGTATTAATTATTTACTCAATACCAGGAATTATTTATGAATGAATAGATATCCTCTGCAATGAAAGTCGAAACGGTCAATGCTTAAAATTCGTGCGGAATAAATAGTCAGAGTAAGGTCCAATCTTGAACTCTCTCTCTCTCTGATGATTTGTCGTTAGCATCTCATAGTTTTTAAGAACGTGGTTCCATTTACGTTGTGTCCTAAAATTGACGAATTTTTATCTCTACTTCATAAATTATTTGCGTTTCACAGATTAAGTAAAAGTTCTTTTCACCCGATAAGAATATATTGTTATGTGTATCTAGTCTTCTAAAGCACAATTGAATTCGATTTCATCAAGATAAATGTCTTAGTTCAGCAACAATGAAGTTCACTGGCTTTCCCCGTCTCACACCGATGGACATTCACAGCAAATGTTTATAGCTGAAATGACTTATCTACGAACTTTTATGCATTCTAAACGAATATAAATGCTTTCAGCCGTATACCGGAGAGGGTGCTGAGTAATGCAACAAATGAATGAAAGTCATGAATTGAATTGACAGCAAAAACAATTCAGTCATCCTTCTCACAAATACTTTAAAAATACGCTTGGTCTTGCCACTTTAAGTTGTTGATGCATAGAAATGCTATATATGTACTATATGCGTATGCAAATATATAAGTATACTAACATTTTATTGCGAACATGTTTTTGTCCGTATAGGAATCCAAGAGATTGTACTTGAGATTTAACTATGAATATGTTCATACTAATAAAACTCATTGAAAAAATAATCAATTTAAGGCTGCTTTCTCAATGTCTGGTTACCAGTCTTTCTGTCCCGTTGATAGAATTATCCGCTTAATAGAGCTTTCACTGTATTTTTTATTTATGCATGTTTGTTACCATCTTATCTTCTAAGTTGGCTCGCACTGGATGGCTCGCACTGGATCCGGTGTGCTAAATTTTACTAAAATCGCTTCAGTAATTTAGGAGTCCATCGCGGAGAAACAACGTGATACGTGACTTTTTTTATATAAAGATGAGTTGATTTAAGGGCGACGAGTGTGAAATGATAAATAATAATATTTTCTGTTTTCATCTTGAAGGAGTGAATATATAATGACATCCAAAAAATAGGAATCTTGATTGCAAAATTTTACCTCATGTATTTATATTGACCCTGACCGAATAATTATAACGGCTCCATACTGAAATCATTATTGAATCTCGCTAAACACCCAATTTATTATTGGTTTAGATTGGCCCACTACTCCAACTCATCCTTATACTCGTATAATTATTTTTACTTTAATTTCTTCCATATTTATAAAAATACCCTACGAATAGATGATACCTAAAAAGGCATCTTCAACTTTCTCACTTACAGACTATCGGAAGATAAAATTGCAAATGTTTCTTTAGAAAAGCTTTTAAATTAATCTTCATCTAAGCAAAAAACTTTTCTCCAAAATATTCCCTAAAAAATTATACTTTTTAAACAGAATGAATTACACAGAAACCTCATAAAAGAAAATTCAAAGACATAACAAACCGTACTCGTACCGTGCTAAAATTGGCAAAGCCGGTAGCGCTGCTGAAGTGGTTTTTGGAGTTAAAATTACAAGCAACATTTTATGGAGAAGACAAAATACTTGTTATTGACAGAGTGAAAATATTTTGCATTGCGACGGACGAAACCATAGTCATGAATATGTGCATGTGCAATACCATACCCCGCAAAATTACTTTTTCATTGACTGATATTTATTACTTTAACCCACTAACGAGTCTGGTAATTTGATGTATTGGTGTGATGATTGTTCCGATTTTCTTTTTACTTTCAAGGGGATTAATAAAGTTAGTTACATAGTTTTAAAGCTAATGGAAGAAAATGCGGAAATACTTGAGTATACTTATGTACATCTATAGAGTGCCAAATTAGGCGTTTAATAAATGCTTGGGTATGCATTCGTCACATCCAGTTACATACATATACATAGATGCTCTTATGTACACATAGCGGCCATAAAAGCTTTACTGGTGAAACTTTAATTGAATGGAACCAAAAAGCCGGTGCTTTTGCAGTTGTTAAAGTTCCTTCCCGCATTAAGCCATCAAAGAATAAAGAATAAATGCGATTTACCAAATGGCTTGTTAGTGTTTTGTGCAGCGAAATAAATACTTAAAGGCAATTAAAAGGAGAATCGCAATGTATAAGCAGGGACCTACACAGGACCATTGCACAATGACTGTAGTTGAATATTGCTTGTTGACTCAGACATGATAAAGATATATACAGAAATGAATATGATGTCGAGTATGAATATGTAATTTTATGCTTCAAAAATTCAATGCAAGAGTTACGATTTTTAGAACGAATTTAAGGGTTAAGATATTTAACTTACGTATTGGAATGTATTTATATAATTTCGAAATCGATACACTCATATTTTACTTCATCAAATTATATTATGATTTTTTTAGAATGTGATTGTAATGTATAACGTGTTATCCTAGTAGAGATACTTTTTCAACAGCTGCCATGTTATTTTTGTTCAGTATTGTTTGGCATTTCGTCATGGAAAACTTACGCCACAACAAGGCGTTCATTTCATTACGGAAATTCACGTTTTGTAAAGAATATGTTTCGTGCTCTTCGCTCTACTTATGGTCAACATAATCGGCCAACTGTACGTACCATTCGCAACACATCATACATCTTGCGGCCCAGCATTCATTATTGAATAATATTCGACCGAATAACCAGGTTCACCATGCAGCGAAGAAATATAGCAGCCGTTGCTGAAAGTGTATACGAAGACCGTGAAGAGTCGAATCGACGACGTTCGCAGGAAATCGGACTGCCGTGTAGAACGACTTGGCGCATTTTATGTCGAGATCTTAAATTGAAAACGTAAAAAATACAGCTAGTGTAAGAACATAGTTAAATATTTTCTCGTCTTAATGAAGAGCAACCTGAAGAGATTCAGGAGCTGTCATTTGATTCAGAAAACGGTTTGGTGTAGTTTGTGGACCGGTGGAATCATCGGGGATAAAAGTCCAATGTCTTTGCGGGCAATTCTGCTTCGCAACTGGAAAACAGTATTAATTAGAAATTTTTTGGGGTGAAAAGAGCGTGTACAAAATATCAGATCGATATCGACAGACAGGCGGACAAAGCTATATCGATGAAGCTTGTCGAGTTGATCATGTAATTTAAAAGTTATGTATAATAGAAAAGTTATTGGTCTACACCTTTAGAGAAAATTATCTAATGCGAATGACAAAAACATTTATTAATTAGAAATACTAGGCAGAAAAAATTCAACAATTCACATTAATTTGTAATGGAAATTAATTTCTTCAAAACAAGTTTCACAAGAAGCCCATATTTCTAAATATTACTTTAATTGGATACATTTTTACTTTTTGTTGACTAAATATTTATTTATTTATTTATTTAAGTATACATACGCCATACGGTCTTATACAACTAAATAATTTAAAATTATATAATATTTGTTATGTAATTAAAAGGGACGGATTAATAGTATTTAATACTAGTATAAATAAAACTATAAATTGAACAAAAATTGTAAGAATAGCAAATTAGGAAGGAGAAAGGTGACGTCACTTGATATCCGGGATGAACGCACTGAGTGATCCGCTATAGAAGTCTACGACCCTATGTAATAAGTTGACAAGCTTGGCTAGACGGTTATGAGGACCATTGAAAATGTAGCTCTTGGTAGTTTTCATAGTCTTCAGGAGACTGTTACGTCTAAGTGAGAGACCCACTGATGTCTGGCGCATCGATAAGGCCGTTCACGACTTTGAAGAAAAATATCATGGCAGCTACTTGGCGACGTTCTTGCAGGTCTTTATAGACATCAGACACTGTGTTGCAACCACCAGGAATACCATATTTTTTCAATACGATTAGAGGCTGCATCGGTATAAGGCGTCCAAATTACAGTCATATTCTAAAATTGGCAGAACCATTGATTAATATAGGCATAACACTGAGATGGGATTCATGAAATCCATACTAGTTCTAGTAATGAATCCCAGAACTTTAAAAGCCTGGAGAGTGATCTTCTCAATATGCTTGTTAAACGTCAGTTTATTGTCTATGATGATACCCAGGTCCTTTACATGATCCACTTCACTTAACCACTCATCATTTAGATAATAACTAGCCGGTATTCCGGTTACAGTTACACATTTTCTGACATTCAAGTCCAATTTGTGTAATCGGTACCACAACGGAACGCATTAGCGTCATCCTATACTTGTTGTTCAATTTTATCTCTGTAATTCTTGTAGCATTGTTTATTGAAAATTTTACATTCTCTCCTGAGTTCTCTAAACTTTCTATAATTATTTAATGCATTAAGGTTCTCACAGTCAGCACTTTTGAAATCATGGAAAGGTAAAGTTACTGGTTTGAGGCTGAGCTGGAGTTCAATTCTGATACCAAGGGCTGGATGGTATCGATCCATTGTGGTAATTGCCTGTGTGTGATCAACATGCATATCTGATTACTGAAACAAGGATTATCGGCTTGAATGTTATTAAATTCGCGGCATTCTAACAGAGAGAAGCCTTCATAGAGTAAATTTTCACAGTCTATATGAGGCGAGATACTTGGAAGGTTGAAATACCTCATGATGACGAAGTTGGTATCCTTCCTGTAAATATTGAATGAGTCATCTATAGCTTCCCCACCATGGATAGCTGGGCGAAGCCATGACTCAGAGATGCAGAAGGCATCAATACTGCTAATCGCTGCTGCTGTGAGAAAACTGCCGAGCTTGGTACGTAGTCCCCTCACATTCTAATAGTGGATATGCGAGATTGTTTGAATTTCCCTTATCGTTGAACGAGCGAAAATTCTTATTGACTAATTTCTGGACGCTATTAACGTATTTTATTGTCTTAGAGGACTTGCCATTCTTCACCAGAGAATCCAGCCGTGTGCGAAGGTTCTTGAGGTGCGTCAACTGAGCGGGAGTGAGATTTGATTAAAATATCACTTTGGATGATCCGTCAACAGGTTCCGGTGATTTAGACTTTAATATAGCACGAGCAACAGATGGGGAAATTGTTTCAACCAGCAGCGGGCGGTTACGCCAACAGTTGGGCGACCCAGTCGTTGTAGTTTCAATTCATCCAAACTGACAGACAAATCGATTGGTAAGATAGACTGGACGGCAGCTCTGTCTTCATCAAGACGGTCTTTGCCATCTGCTCTCCTTAACTCTTGAACATTCCACATAACGACGTTCGATTCCCGTTTTTTGCGTTCGTAAAAATCTGCTATAATTTCTTCGAGCTTGTTTTCTACTGAGTTTAGTCTGTTATCAAGACTAGAACGTGTGTTGGCCAAGCCTTTGTGCTGCTTGGATAAACTTGTGACCTCCCTTCTGATGTCATTAACATTCTTTTCGATGGCTGTCTTGAAACTGTTGAATTTACTCTCAAAAGATGTTGTAAGCTTTGAATACTGGTCATCAAGCAGGTTTCATTTTATGCATGGTGATGTTACCATCGTCATCACTTTCAGAGTCAAGATCATCCTGAGCGACGATACTAACCTCCAAACGGCATGTTTCACATTTCCATTGATAACCTTGATGTTTTATTTTATTAGCTATCTCGGTGAATTCCACACTATTAAGATTCGCACATTTGGAATGAACTGCAAAAGATTCGTGACCAAAGAACTGGCACAAAGAAAAACGACCCACGTCCTGAAAGCTCGGTTGTAAAAGATACCAAAAGCCTCCCAAAAAACGCAATACGCCAACCAATGTCTGAAAATAAAGTTTCAAAAGCAAATGAGCTAACTTATTCGCAAGTTGTAAAAGAGAACACTTGTTCAAATGATGCTAGCATTCTTCAACAAATTTTAGAAAAGCTCACAAAACAAAATGAGTTGACATTTGCACTTGAGAAGAGGCTTCAGAAGCTCAAAAAAGTAGTACAAAAAAATAAATAAATATGACAAAATTCTTAAAAATTATGCTATGGAACGCAAACGGCCTTACTAAACACCAAAATGAGCTAGAACCAATACTCGCTACTGAAAAAATTGACGTATGCTTAATATCCGAGACCCATTTTAGCAAGCAAACTCACACTAAATTCAGAAACTTCGAAATGTATCATGCAATACATCCGAACAATTGTGCACGCGGAGGAGCTGCTATTATAATAAGAAGCAACATAAAACACCACGAAGAAAACCGCATATCTACAGACAAATTTCAAGCAATAATGATAGATAGCGACAACAACTTATCCCTTACAGCAGTTTACAGTCCCCCAAGACATCAAATAAAATGTTATAGCTATGTAGAATTGATTAATAGCTCTAAAAACCGATTTATAATGGGTGGTGATTATAATGCGAAACATACTCACTGGGGCTCGAGGCTTATAAGCACAAAGGGCAGAGAGTTATTGAAAGCTCTTCAATTGACTGGGTGCAGTATCATGTCTACTGGAACATCAACTTATTGGCCAACAGATCCACTAAAAACACCAGATCTTATTGATTTTTTTATTACAAAACATACCTCCTCAAATTATATGTGCATAGAAAGGGGTTTGGATATGACCTCTGACCATTCACCAGTATATTTAACACTACACGAAAGTGTTGCTATTAAGAACCTCCACTTTCGCTAACAAATAAAAATACTGACTTTGGATACTTTAAGCAAATGCCATCCAATGTTGATAGTCAGGTAAAAATTAGTTGCAATTCCGAACTAGATAACGAAATCATGAATTTGACAAATACAATTCAATATGCAGCCTGGAGTAGTACACCAATTAAAAGAAACGTCACAGCAGGTCATAAGTATACCAAAGAAATTAATGAAATGGTAGCAGAAAAACGCCGATTACGCCGATTACAAGATCTCCATCTGACAAAAGTTGTCTTAACAAATTGTGTAAAAAACCTACCAATAAGATAAAGGCATTTAAAATATAACTCTCAGCTGTTATCTGAAAAGTTTATCTAACGACCATAGGAATGATTATTCACTTTGGAAGTGTACAAAAAATTTTTCTCGACCCGTAACTCAACATCATCCAATCAGAAAAGCAGACCAGACATGGGCCAAGAGCGATATCGAGAAAGCAAATATTTTTTCGGCATACCTTGAAGGTGTCTTCAAACCATATGACACATYCAATGCAGCAGAAATGGAACCTCATACTTACGAGAATTATACCGAAATTCCTCTAGTAACTAACGATGAGGAGAAATAAAAAAACTGAAATGTAAAAAATCGCCTTTGATAAAGCTTGTCATGGCGGGCTCCTAAACCAAATTAAAATGCTTTTACCAAAAAAATATTACAATATTTTAAAATCATACCTTTCGGACCGTTTTTTTCGAATTAAACATGGAGATATGTACTCTGATTTAAAGGAAATAAAGGCTGGTGTTTCTCAGGGTAGTGGACCCATCCTTTACCTACTCTTTACGTGCGATCTACCACATGACGACAATTGTATTACAGCAACATTTGCAGATGACACTGCGGTTCTGTCTGTCGGCAAAACACAAACTGCATCAATTGCAAGATCGCAGGAACATTTAAACAAAAGATATGAATGGACAGCTATGTAAATGGCGAATAAAATTAAACGAAACTAAATCAGTACACATTGATTTCACATACAACAATACTAGATATATGCCTCTGTACTTAAACGGTGTGCAAATACCATATCATAATACCGCGAAATACCTAGGCATGACCCTGGACACAAAACTTAGATGGAGTGCACATGTCAAAAAGAAAAAGGAAGAATTAGAAATAAGATTCAGAAACTTGTATTGTCTATTGGGTAGAAACTCTGGGATACAACTTTGGACTTATGGGATACAACTTTGGGGCTGCGCAAGGCCTAGCATTGTTGCACAAATCCATCGACTTCAAAACAAAGTTTTAAGATGCGCCGTCAATACGCCTTGGTATGTTCGCAGTCACGATCTTGAACGCGATCTCGGAATTGACTCAGTACTGCATCAATCAAAAAATGTGCAAAGTCTCATATGGAAAGGCTTTCTGACCACGTGAACACTGTCATTCGAAGTGAATGGAAAGAAAGGCTTAAGCGCAAAAAACCGTATCACCTGATACAGTAACCAGATTCTCTGCAACGCGTACGCAGAGCACCATTAATTATTTTGTATTATACAATAAGCAAAGCAAATTGTTCGTTAGTTTATTTTATATTAACTGGTTACAATGGCATTGAAAAAAAAAAAAAAAATTGGAATGAGTCCATGTACGGCAATTTGCGCACCTCACACTTGATGAATGAGCGACAATTTTACAAACATCACAAGTAAGCTTTGGCTGAATGATTTGTTTAGGAGACATTTTTGAGTCATATTATATATCATACGATACAGAAAAAAATTTGGGTTTATTTTGATGAGCACTGCTCTAAACAATAATTAACTACTAAAGAGCAATTTTTATTAATTTTATTCAATATTTAACTTTTGTGCAATTAATTTTTGTTCACATCATAACAAAAGGGTTTTATTTCGAAATTCTTGCTTTAGTGCAATTAACGATTGGTGCTTATATTTAAATACCCAAAAGTGTCTCTCTTGTTTAATTGACAATTCTTAAGCTATTTCAAATTATAATATATTTGAGAATGAAATGTAATATCTATTATTCACTTAAAGACTTCGTTAGCGTCTTAAAAATCTCAGCAATTTTGTAAAATTATGTACGTAGAAGCAATAATATCAAATTTATTTACTTAAGTAGATCTGAATAATCGTACAATTTTAATCTGCCTTTCTGACCGCAACAACCAAGCAAACATGCCACAGGAATTTAATCCTCTCAGTTATCTATTTATACGTATATCAATTGTCGAAGCTTTTATATACCCCACTGAGCAATTTAGTGAATCACCCACTTTGATTTGGTACATTGCGCTATAAAAGTATATTTTTACATTAATGTTACATGGGAGCGATTTTTTAAATTTCTAAAATGATATAACGTACATATTCATATATATGGTAAATGTTTCAATATTTCTGGGTAATACACAATTTGCATTATAAATAGCAACTAAATTGCAAACACGGGATAAGAATAAGATTAACTAGAGCAGAGTCAGAAGAGGAAATATTATTGAGTTCTGAAATTTGTTGTCTCATTCGCCCGAGCACACTTGAACAATATTTTTTTAATTCATCGGCAGTTTCGTAACTAACGAAATCAATCGTTTATGTGGGATTAAACAGTAGTCAAAAGCTTACTCTTTTTGGAACAAAACAGCCTTACAATTGCTATCTACACCAATCTTCTAAGTTTAACCCCATCTCATACATATATTCGATTAGTAAGCCTGATAGAAATATTGTAGTGAAATTTTTAGGCAAACATCGTATATTTTTTAGTAAACTGACTGAATTTTACTAAGAACAAGGAGGAATAAATAGCAATATAGTGAATTATATAGCTTTAGCAAAATGTTATAAAAATACTTTAAAAGAAATATTAAGTTAAGCTTATTAATTGAAGTAGAGCTGACTTCCATTAAAACTTTAAAATCATAATCCAATCTTAAAAAGGGGGAAAAGAATAATAACTAAATAATTTCGGGCTTAAAATTGGTGTCCTTACCTATAATATTACTTGGGAATCTAAAAATTCGAAACACTGGTTTTAAAAGAATTAAATCTGTATGATTTTCATTTTGATCAAACCTTTAACTCTAAACACTACGTCTCTTTATTCTTATTACTTAAACATATTAGTGGCTCCAATGCCTACAAAATCATACGCGAATCGACATCTTGGCATAGAGACAAATGCCAAGATAAGTATTAATGTACATATCTACGAATATGTGATATCGATTTCTATTTCTTGCCTGGTGAACGCTGTTAGGTTTTCGCTAAGTTTCAAGGTAGTAAACCGCATTGACTTGTGGTTCTTAAGCGGTAAATATTTACATCGATTTTATTGTTCAATCTACATTGATTTCTTCATAAGAGCACAAGAACGCTTAATTAGAAGTTATCTGTGATAACAGCGAGCATTATGCATGTATCCAAACCGCTTTAATTAACGATTGCGCTTCAACTAAATTCTGCTAATGAATGCAAGTACAGTCGGAGGTTTGCATTCCCCTACGTAAGGGCAATCGGTTATAAATGAAAATTTGTCCACAAATTTGGCATCGTCTAGACTGTGAATATACCCTGAACAGGTTCTATTAACTTTCACATGAAATTTATAAGTGTCAGAAGAAACCATCGGATACCCTATATATAGTAAGTGCATCCTAAAAAAATGTTTATGGATCATTCCCTCCGAAATTTACATTCAACAATTTTTTTCGTACAATATATTTTGTCACGTATTTTGTCAAAATATTGGCCACATATTTTTATACTCTCGCAACAAAGTTGCTAAGGAGAGTATTATAGTTTTGTTCACATAACGGTTGTTTGTAAGTCCTATATACCAAATTGATCAGAGCGACGAGTAGAGATGAAATCCGGATGTCTGTCTGTCCGTCCGTCCGTCCGAGCAAGCTGTAACTTGAGTAAAAATTGAGATATCATGATGAAACTTGGTGTACGTATTTTTGGGCTCCATAAGAAGGTTAAGTTCGAAGATGGGCAAAATCGGCTCACTGCCACGCCCACAAAATGGCGGAAACTAAGCCACAAATAAAGATATTAAAGTGAAATTCGGCACAAAGGATCGCATTAGGGAGGGGCATATTTGGACGTAATTTTTTTCGGAAAAGTGGGCGTGGCCCCACCCCTACTAAGTTTTTTGTACATATCTCGGAAACTACTATAGCTATGTTAAGCAAACTCTACAGAGTCGTTCCTTCAGGCATTTCCATATACAGTTCAAAAATGGAAGAAATCGGATAATAAATACGCCCACCTCCCATACAAAGGTTATGTTGGAAATCACTAAAAGTGCGTTAACCGACTAACAAAAAACGTCAGAAACATTAAATATTACGGAAGAAATGGCAGAAGGAAGCTGCACCCAGGCTTTCTTTTTTTTTATTGAAAATGCACGTGGTGGCGCCCACTTATGGGCCAAAAACCATATCTCAGGAACTACTCGACCGATTTCAATCAAGTTCGGTATTTAATATTTTCTTAACACCCTGATGACAGGTACGAAATGGTTCACAACCACGCCTTCTTCCAATATAACGCTATGAATTCCATCTGGACTATAACTTTTCAATACAATTAAAATAAATGAAAATACAATTCAATACTCAAAGTACCCAAATTTATCTAATCTAATTAATTTTACAGCAAAATAAAAAAATATGTAAAGGACGGATATTGAAATCTCGATTATCACTTTATCATGTGAGAGTATAAAATGTTCGGTGACACCCGAACTTAGCTTTTCCTTACTTGTTTAATTTCGACTCAATGTGATAAATTTCGTGGCTATAAGTTTTTTATAAATTTCAACGCTCGATAAAAGCAACTTTCAATATTTGCGAATACGAAGAAAAGTATTTAATTATAAAAATAACTAGACAGACTAGTGTTTACGCTTTTTTCTCAGCATTCTAATGAGTTAAACATACTATGAAATTTCTTGTAAACGAAAGGTAGATTTAAAACAAAATATATATTTTATTTC
The DNA here is from genome assembly GCF_001853355.1 of Bactrocera latifrons. Taxonomy (NCBI): domain Eukaryota; kingdom Metazoa; phylum Arthropoda; class Insecta; order Diptera; family Tephritidae; genus Bactrocera; species Bactrocera latifrons. The sequence goes on along the minus strand of NW_017537179.1, from coordinate 328,248 downwards.
AGTTTACAACTATTTTAAATAACTTATTTTATAAAAAATGTGCATCTCTTCAGTTATGAGTAGCTAAATTTGAGAATGTAGCTCTAAAAATTCGTCCGTAAAAAATTTTGAATCGACAACTATTGTTTGGAAAATTGTACCTTTTGATACAAAAAAATTCGAAAAATCTAACGTATATCTCATTGAAAATCTGAGAAAAATCGTAAACAATACGTCCGTTTTTAATTTTTATTTTTATATAATGAATACTTTTCTTCGCATAACTAAATTCTTGTACATAAATTTATTTATTTATGAATGGTGTTCTAGCTTCCGTACAACCGAAATTATTGTTCAACCTGCTACCACCACTAAATACGCTTGTTTAACTTATTCAGTTGTCAAATAAGCCGCACCCATCCTGTATTCTGTTCAATACAAGGAATATTAATCTCCATAATAATTTAATATATTTCCATATATTTAAAGAATTAACTGAATTCCTCTTTTCCATTGTAAAATGGTTCTGTTTTTGATTTAAAATAAATGAAATTAATAACTGCTGCAAAACTATTAAAATTGTTTACAATTCGCGACACAAATATTAAGTTTCATGAGCGCTATTAATTTCATACGCACACAAACACATTATGCCATAGTTAGTGACTGTCTGCGTTTTTTGTAAGCTAGCAGTATGGTATATTGTAGTGCTCGTAACAAAAAAGTCGATTCTCTATAATCGAACCGGCAGATGACAGTGAACGAAATCCCCAATAACCATTTCAGGCATTTATGGCTTATAAGTGAAAGTTGTTGAAGAAATTGTTGTTCAACAATGAGCAGTGTTTGGATTTCTCGGGTTAGTGTTTGCTTTGAATGGCGCGTGTCTCTCTTCAGCTGAGCGTTTGGTAAAGTTAAGCGGAAAAACTTAATTGTTTTGATTCAAGTGAGAAATACCGGATTTGCCGGTAAATGGTCTCGGCGCACCGCTGAACTGTGTGCGCAAGTTCAAAGAGAAATTTTGGCTTGTGAAAGAGTATACGATTGGAGTACGTGCATTACTTTGCTTCTCGTAGTTAACTCCAAAAGAGAACATATTTAATTTAAGGGAGACTTTAAGCAAAAACTGTTCTAACTGTTTCTACTAAAATTTAATATTTTTATTTTTTATATATTAACTTATATAAGAATTTGAAATTTTGTAGTGTGTAAAATTATTCGGTTTTGTTTAATGTATACACACTATACTGCCGTGATCAAATTAAAAGTTGAATTTTGTCTATTTCATCTCCTTCAAAGTAATCCAATCCCGTTGCAATACACTTATGTCAAGGAAATTTCCAGTCATCATAGCACTTGGAAAAATCCTCCGTCATGATGGCCAACAGAACCTTCTTCGATTCAGCAATATCCTCATTGTGTCAAAACGGTGGCTTTGGAGTGGTCGTGCGAATTTGCTGAAAAGCCAAAAGTTACACGAAAGTAAATGAGGCTAATACGGTGGTTGCCTTCAAAGTATTAGTTGAAAATGCGGCGAAATGATCACGAATAACCAATGCAGGATTCGATGGTGCATTATCGCACTTTTTTTCTATAAGTTCAGACATAGTAAAAATCGAAAAAATCACTTTTAGAGCCTCACAAAAAGACGCGTATCTCAAATACTAATGTCACTAACAGTACTACCCACTTACAGAAAAAAATGTACCGATTCGAAAAACGAAGTTTAAACTAAAAATTTATCTTTGATCACAGTATGTAGGTATGCATGTTGGTTTTTGATTTACGGAGAGAAAAATCTTCGAGAATGCAGGCTTAAATGATTATAGTACTGATTCAGCTGGATAATTATAAAATATATTACAAAAAATAGAATATAAATAATAAAAAGCGTTTAATAACGATAAGGAATTATATAGTATTACTTCAAAAGCATGACGTTCGGGTTATTCATATTTTTTGTTATCTATTTTTTATTAGTTTATTAATAACATTAAATAAATACAGAAACAAGATAGAAAACTTAAAAATTTAAAAATTACCAGCTGGTGAGATCCACCCCAAATAATTAGCGCGTGACCATATCTACGATTTCAATCCTCCTAGCAATCTGAAACCAAAGAAATATTAGTCAAAAAGAATGTCGTAACGTCTAGTTCTGTGGAAAAGTAAGAATGGTTTTTATAAAATGGTGACTGCCTGAAAAAAGTTTTGTAAAGATTTTTTTTAAATAGTAAACACTCAAATTTGGGTATAATGAAAGTACAGGTACAGGCAAGCTTACAAAGAAGACTCTCTGAAAATTTCAGATAAATCAGTCCATAGCACTTGAGATCGGGGTGTCGTTTTGAAAAAGACAGTTTCGGAAAACCCGTTGACAATTTCCTTTCCGGCCGAACAAGTTTGGATGCCGACTCAGCAAGGTAGCAGTATCTACGAAAATATTTTTCAAAATTTTCAAAATAAAAATATTTTTCAAAATTTTCAAAATAAAAATATTTTCTCAGACATATTGTTAAACTATTAAACTATAAAATATATTTCGCCAGACTTCCTCATTTCTCTATTGATTAACTTAAATAATATTAGTATAAGTAGAGTTATTTAAATTTTGAACATTCCGTTAGTGATGATCCCCATCCCTACCACCAGGTCTAAATTTACCGACTCGATATCCGGTCGATACACATATAAAAGACGGACTATTAGACAAACCTTACTGGCTCATGATTTTAGACTTTGGATTCTTTGTTTTCAGAATAGGCGTCACTATTAATGAAGTCGCGTTAAGATGGCAATGTGGTCGAGAAAAAGTGAGGAACTGAGCACATTGTCTTCATTTCCCAGTAGAGAAGACTGGACCAACGGTTCTGTGATCGACAGTTCTAACGGCGACTCCAACTCCGCATTCACTGATGGATCAAAGGATGGAACAGGAGCAGAGCTGGCTTCTTCTGTAGTAATCCATACAGAAGGCAGCTTCAATCTAAAAGACTATAATTCAGGGTTTTAGGCCGAAATTGTTGGCAGAAAAGAAGGTACTCGTACCAAGTGGGATTCTGCTCTAATCAGTTAGTCCATAAACATTTTAGTGGATAGCCAAGCGAGAATTAAAGTCATTATCGACAATGCTAAGACTCATTCCGTTGGGCTTTGCAAGCACTAACTGGACTTTTAGGTGGTAACTCGAATAATATCATATGGTACACGGTCATATAACAATAGAAGGAAATGATAATGCAGATGAGACCGCCCGTTTAGGCCAGCTGGAGATACAGTACCTTTAAGCTAATTAAGGCAATTCATCTCCTTCAAGGGTTGCATGAACCACTTGACCCTACAGAAGCACCTTGATCTTGGAACACAGGCTACACAGAACTGTAGGTAATGTTGATGGTGGACAGACCAAAGAACCCCTACTGCTGTGCAAAGCATTGTAGAGGTCATCGCAGCGCACCTACTTTTAAGATCCCACCGTCATACTTATTAATGAAAAGAACTATCCAATATTTTTAATAAATACTAAGGTATTTTTAATTTTTCCTTACTCTGCAAATATTTAGCGACTTCACCAGGAACAGTGCTTAAGTCCAAAGGTTTAACTTGTGCATAAACCAGCTTTATTTTTATTAGCGCAATTATAAAGAACACTAAGTTTTTTAATCGCTTTTAGCCGATCAATCCGCATTTTCTTCAATTTTCTGCTAGACTCTCAGCACGCAGTTGGCTTCGGTGTTAATCCTTGCACGGATATTATACAACTTGCTTGAGGCTCTGGCTAAATGACACTCATTAATGTATTAGCTAAACAACTGAGAATTTATTAAATTACAATGCACAATGACAAGTCGGCGTTTTTCACATAATTAAACTTGACCTTCAACTTGATTTTCCTTTCATGCGGTTCATGGCCTTCATGTGACTTTTAATATCATGGCTTCTTCTTCGTCTTCTTTTCCATTGCCGTCTTCTCCGTCATTATAGCGCGAGTCCAAGCACTTAAATCGCTTAAAGTATTATTGCTTGGCTTGTATTGTATTGTGCTTTTTATTGCAGTAGAATTGTTTACTGTTTTTATTGCATTAAATCTACATTTCGTGGAATTATCATAATGGCTGAAATATGTAGATATTGGTTTTGCTGAAATTTAACCGTTACGAAAACATATCCTATACAGTTATAAAGATTATGATGATTAAAAGTTAAAAAAACAGTCACTTTTGAAAATATTTAAGCATTGATAGAAATCATGCGAATCGTGGACCTAAAGTGCAATAGCTTTAAGTATACGTCCACTCACCATACTTTTAAAATCAACTAAAAGAGCGATAAATCAACGACTCATAAATTATATGTGGGATATGCAATTGAAATTTAGAGATAATCTCTTCCTGATAATCGTACGCATCTGTGTAAAAAATGTGTTGAATCCGGTCTATACTTCCCTAAGCCCCCATATACCTAATATAAAGATTTTCGAACGAAAATGAGAATATTAGAATTTTCGAACATCCGGCTGTCCGACTTTGTGAAACCTAGGGAACATTTTTGGTATGCGGCATGTTCTTAGTGTAAGGTACTGGTAAAAATAGATAAAATCGGGTCCATAATTAACTCCATACTTAATATTAAGTTTTTCCAGCTCCTTTCTGGAACTCTTATCTTTGCAAGTTGCAAGAGCATAAAAAGTTCCATTACACCCGAACTTAGCCGTTGCTTACTTATTTTCTTGGAATCGATAAAAACTTTACTCCGATGATGTTTATGAGAGATTAAATAGGAGTAAAAACACTACTTGTTGAATTCAAAATGAAGATTTGGGTAAAGGAAATACCTATGCACGTTTTGTTCTACCAAAATTAAAGGAACACCAAGAAAGATAACTAGTTTTTGATGAAAACAGGTATTTCTCTCATCAACCACGCTATCTGATCCCTCACAGTGTGACTATTTTATATTCCCAAAACTGAAAACCAGCATGAAAGGAGAATTTTATGAGGATATCCCAGTAATTCAAATACCCGCAACAGAGATGCTGAAGAGCATTCCTGTATATGGCAAAGCAAAATATAAACTCTCGCAAGTTGATCGTTCCCAACGCGATATTTTTTGTATTGAGCCTAATGAAACCTATTATAAGTATATTGTGCTTTTTACTTTATATCCAAAAGAACAGACAGAGCAGTCATATTTGTACCACAGTTGACATATGCAAGTTCGCACCGTTTTGTGATCATTACTACGAACATACAGTGCAATATATAAAATGAACTTTTATTCTATATATTTATCCAACAACTGTACAGCATATGAAAGTTAAGTACAGTGAAACTTCGATAACTCGTATTTGCAAGGGACCACAATTTAAATACGAGTTAAGGAGTCTTTCAAGTTATAAAACTTATAGAGGCAACATACGGAATATACGAATTATAGAGTTTTTTTAAATTTATTTTTTCAATTTTACATAAAGAAAACGTACTATGTTTTCGTCACGTACGGTTTATTGTGAAAAAAAAATACGAGTTGTAGAGGCTTTTGATACACATTTTTCAATTTTTGTCTCAAGAAAAATACAAGTTATCAAAGGGACCGAAATACATGCATTTTTCGCGAATTTTTCTAGGGACCGAAGAAATACTATGAAATATCAAGGTTTTTCGCTTATCGAGGTTACGACTTATCGAAGTTTCACTGTAGATAGATTCTCGTAGAGCGCTTCTTTGCCTACTTACTTCTTCAGCTATTAAGAAAAGCGCGATATTTGATATACTTTCATATCCATTGATTATATATTGCGGTGATGGACAGTTAGTCCAGCTGGCAACTACTCGACTACGTGTGTATGGCTAAAACAGAAAGCCAATCGGTGCAGAACGACATTCTAAGCAATTATAATACTGGCTTCACTGCTCAACCCATAATGGACAAATCCCGTTGTTGATCAACTAAAGCTGAGCCGGTTATTAGTGTGCCGCTATTCACTTGAGGTAGCGTTGAAAGATGACAATGACCCGAATACGCGAGCCAGAGAATTACATAATGTCCGCTTTTGTCTTCCAAAAATGTTGGTATTATTATTTTAATTTTGTGTTGTAAAGAAAGTAAAAAAGTCTCTTAAAGCAATCTAAAAGTTGCCATGCATAAAACATATTTGATTGCCAGCACATTAAGTCTTGGCCAATGTTGCAACTAACTTTGAGTAGAACCGGTTAAATGCTAAAATGGTTAGGAACGCTAAGGTTATCTTTAAACTGTTAAGTGACAAATGACAGTCATTTTTAGTACACAAAGCGGACAAAGGAATAACGGTCTTACAAAACTAAGCGTACGATGAAGTAACAAATGCACACATTTACACAAATCCATTCGTAAACCTTACCAGAGAAATAATATCTTCATTATGAAGAAACCAACACTAACTATGGAACTAATTTCCCTCATATGGTTGGCGTTCTTATTGCATATTTACTTACATATACTGACCAAATTGAGCTTGCTTCTACTCCCAAGCTACAGAGTGCTATAAATCTACATTTTGTATACAATACTCACTCAAATTTACATATCGTACGTCGCTCCGTCAAGCTGCCAGAGTGGGTAACTAGGCTAATAATATCTTTATGTCGGTCGAGGCTCTTCTCCCATCCATAATTTGCCTTGCATTGCAACTACACAAACTTCGTTTTGTTTACCGTTATCAGTGAACATGAGTATAATCACAGATATGGAAAAACTCAAACGACTGAAGAAAATATGTTATATACTACAAGCAGATTACACAGAGTACTTTCAAATATGAGTCTGATACAAACATATATATGTTGGGAATTGTGCGTTTGTTATGAGATAGAATAATGATCGTAAGCACAGGGATTTACCTGTTTAAGGTTTACAACACGTTGCTAAAGATAAAATAGTTGTTTGTAACATTTAAAGCTAATCTAGGTAGGCATGGAGTTAGTTATATATACCTAAATTAACGGGATGAAGAGGGAGTGAAATATACAATATATGGCAGAAGAAGTTTGGCACTGCTAAAGAGCGGAATCCGATTATTCACACGCCCACAAAATGCCGTAATTCCGAAACCCAAGTTCGAAATTTAGGTTCAAAGCTATTATTTGATCGCAATGTGGCACCGCGTTTAGGTGAAATCGTATATCAAAAGGATTAATAGACTTATTTCTTCTAAATTTGGTGCACAAGCAGATAACATACCACTAATCAATTATAATAATTTATAAAATTTATTGAAAAAAAACACGCATATAAATTAGCTGATTAAATTTAAAATTGCATTTTATGTTATGTAAATATTTGTAATAAAAGAAACAGATTTCTTGTATCAATTTATACAAATACTTGTATATGAAACTGTAAGCTCCATTAGAAGATAGGACCATGCAACGGCAATAATTTTTATTCCTATAAATCTCTTGTTATTCAGTCACCCCCTATGTGTTAATATGGGCAGCATATACTCGAATAATTTGTCGTTTGAATTTTTATTTTTTTTCTGAAATAATTCGAAAAATGTGTTATTTTTCGGGTTTTAAGTCGCACCAGTTGAGACATGGATTTTCACGAGAATTGTTTCTCATTAATAACACATTATGGGATTTGACATTATTCTCGATAAGTAGTTGAACTGTAAACAAATATCATAAATTTAAGCTTTACAAAGCAATAATTATTGCTTGTAAACCGTATGGAACTAGATGGATCAGTCGCCTAAGCGACGGAAATATGTACATAGTCTTGAAAGAACTATTAACTGCTAAAATCAGCAGCATCGAGAAAGTTTCTGAAATGCATTTTGCAATAACGGACATAAAATAAAAATTCTTTTGACATGTATTTATTGAATATATAGGGAAATATAATCCTGATAAACTAACTAACGAGAACCACACTTCCTATACGTTATATAAAAGTTCTGTGCGTAATGAATGAAAAGTCCATGCTTCAAAAATGAATAAAAGTTCAGCTTGAAAGAAGATCATTTGTTGGACAGTAAGAGTTAAAACAACAGTTTCCCATGTTCGTTTAATGTTCTCACAATCCACTACATATGCTCCATTTTGTACGTAATTAAATCAACAAGACAGCAAGACACAACAAAGTTGCAAGCCAATTAACACAAAATTATGCAGAAACACAAATTTTAGTTACACAATGTCAGCACCGCGTCGGCAACTGAATAGTCGCCGGAGGAAAACAAAAGTTATTGCTGTAGAAACCTGAAAAGAGCAGATAGTTCGGGGATTATAGCAAACAAATCATTCCAACGTAAAAAAGCAATATAAAAGAGCTTACCATTTGCCGCCTAACGCCGGTGCGCACTTGTCGTCTGTCACGGGCAACTTATGAGCAGAACGTAATCCAGTTGTCAGCATACCACGCCAAACTTTGTCACTTCAAAAATTTATTTAAATGTTAATTTAAAAACTTTTCTCAATGTTAGCACAGTTTTGTTCTCGTAAATGGAAATTTCACTTCAATTTTTTTCTTCGAAATAATTTTTACTTGCTCTATTGCCTTGCGCTTGTGAACGTGAAGAAGCCGGCAAAACTGTGCGTGGAGCTTATTTTCTGTCTGAAATGTGTACGAGTACATGCAAATAAGCTGAAACTGAAACACACATCTCCGCAAATATATGTATGACACATAGTAAGTAGGAAAGGACTGTGTTCCGGTGTAACCGAACATACCACTACTTTGAGAAGTTTGAAATTTTTATATTAAGTATGAGGGCTAGAAGTAATAATGACAAATTTTATCAATTTTTGACAGCATGACATACTTTTTTCAAAAAAGATGTTCTCTCAGTTTACTAAAATATATCACGTTATATGGTATAAATTCATACAGAAGTCGGAAAATCCTAACGTTAGCTATATGGGGACTAGAGGAGTATTCATTCGATTTTACCCATTTTTCACATATATGAATATGGCATACATTGAAGCAATTGTTTTTACCGTAATATACCGTAAAGTGAAAAAAATTGTTGGAATTTCTAATTCGGGTACATTGAAAGTAGGCGTGTTTGTAGACCCATATATGAGACCCCTCATTACTACGATGCCATTGAAGATACTAATTTGCGTCCTAGCTTTACTACTTTAAAGATATGTCAGTATGTACTTAAGTTATTCCTTGCACGGACAAGCAGTCGCTCGGAATTCAACTCGTTTCCTGTAACGTAAAGTCTTTCAAACAATCGCAAGGTAAACAAGACTATTATACTTCGATGCAACATACTGCGAGAGGATCAAAACATGGAACGTACTTTACATATCTGTTTTATAAATACAGCAACGTATTTCATTACTGACGCCAGAAAGTGTTTGGGTTTTAAGCAAAAAAGTTCGAATAAGTTAGCATTTTTCTGGATGAAAAGTTTTTCATATAATAGGTATTATACTAACTTTGCAAAATTCAGTTATAAAGAGTGATCCGAGAAGACGTACTTCTTTTAGTAGCCTATGTTTTTGACAAATAACGCGAGGGTCGTGTCAAGCTGTCATGCTATTTTTGGTCATGGAGAGACTTACGCCTGCACAAATTTACAAATCGTGCAAATTCAGACACCCAGCATTAATCACTGAATAATATTCGGCCGAATAGACCACTTTCAGCACGCAGTGAAGAAAATATAGCAGCCGTAGCTGAGAGTGTACACGAAGACCGTGGAGAGTCGATTTGGCGCTGCTCACAGCGAACGACTTGGCGCATTTTACGTCGAGATCTTAAATTGAAAGCGTACAAAATACCGCTTGTGCAAGAACTTAAGCCCCCGACCTTCCCAAGCGACGATCCGACGTTTTTGAGCCAAATTTTGTTCAGCGATGAGGTCATTTCTAACTCAATGGGACGAAGAGAAAACGAAGAGCCGGCGGAATCATGACCCATATTAAAAAAAATTAAGTTAGATGTCAATACCTCCCCCAAAGATGTAATTTGCATAATTTTTACAGAGATAGGATTGCTATAAATATTTAAGTATGTATCTCTCTATGCTCCTTCGTAGTTTTAGTCCAATGTCGAGTGGTAGATAGCATTGTTCCAAGACTCTATAACTCCAAGAATAAATGTAGTACTTCCGACTAAAATTACGCAGTTCAATGGGTCATATACATGTGTGAATAGTACATATGAATATGTCACAATATTTAGATGTGTTGAAATATTACGTAAAAATATTGTTACAATTGCCATATTAAAAACGTGCCAAACCAATTTTGTGAATTATAAAAATGAGTGCAGTTATTTAGTGCGGTAATAATTGCTACAAATATACAAGCACACATACATATGGCAATAATTAAAGTTAAGCGCGTACTAACCATGTGGGCAATTAAGTTGATGACATCTTTGTAACAGCAGTTGGACTAAACGTGCAAATTTAATGTTAGAAGCCCTCTATCACCTGACGCGACTACACCAACATACATAAGTGCATATATACATATGTTCATATGTATATATATATATATATGTATGTATACTTTTGCTGAGGATGATGTGTCGAGGCAGATAACGGCTTTGTTGCATAATAGCACGACATTATAATGTAACACTACTACAAGCACACACGCACATACGTGACATCCACAATTGGCATGTGATATGCATCAAATTAATTTTGATGCAATTACCATAAGTTGGTTTTTGTAACACACTTCAGGTGCAAGCCAACACGTCGACGTTGTAATTGGCAGCGTGAAAGCGAAATGATTCAGCGGCAGGTAAATTGTGGCGAACATTGCAAGTCAAATTTGGTAAAAATGAGTAAATAAACAAATAAACGAAAAATAGTTAACATTTCTCGATTACACAGCAACAATAAGTCATGAATACAAGCGAATGAAAAACAATAAAGCATTATCACCGCAGGCGAATGGCCCCGCCAACCAAGTGGAAGCGCGCCAGTTTTCACTTTCTTTGGCAAATTTAATGATAACAACAACAATAAGCGTAAAAGCCACAAATATTGCATGCAGCAATGCAGTGCTTAGTTACGCCGAGGGAACATCACATGTACACATTTCAAGAAGTTATAAAACGAAAATTACAACACCCAAATGCAAGGCACAAAAGGTGGAAGGAAAGAAAGGTGAACAAATTGCCTGCCTTTGAATATAGGAATAAGTCCATGTGTGAGAGTATAGAAGAGATAGAGGCAGACAATTGAAAAGTAAAGAGAACAAATATTAAACAATGTTGGAATATTCATGAACTCTCAGAGAATATTGAAATGTGAAGCAGAAAAAAATCAATAACCGCCTAGTCGCCAATGATTTTTTTTTTTGATATTCAATTTCTATAAAAGTAGAATTATGTATGTTGAAATTTTCATATTATTTATATTCAACTTATTCCATTGAGGAAGTGCTTCCAAATTATGATTTTTTATCACATTTCGAGTCACTGCAAGACCAGAGTAAATGCGTATTTTTCGCATTTCAAATTTACGTAACCAAAAATTAATTGTATTATTTAATCTTTAATGCACAGATTTAATAAATCTTTTTTTTTTTTTGGTGGTTAATGAAATGTTCATGACATGAAATGAGAGTTCTTGGTATTCGACTAAACGACTTGCAACTATTCAAATAGTATTAATCGGTTAATATTCATAAGAACGGTTACAAACCGAATAATCGATTTTCAGGTTATTCGAATAATTTTTAAATCACAGTATGGGTTATTAGTCCTGAAAAAGGTATGAAATGAAAATCGAATCCATTTCCAATAAGAAGTAAAACAATTTCGTTGGAAATATGATCACCTCAGCATATCACCCATATAATTTCTTAGAATAGCACATTAAAACTCTGCCTATAATTTTTGTATAAGCGTTGAAGTATTTGTTTTTTTCAGTTTTGAAACGACAAACCCAACAAATTAGTCGACTGTGAAACTCGGGTAAGTGGTCAAATTCTAGTCGTGGGCTTACATTCCAAGTTTACATTAAGACTTAAAACCTAATTGTGATTTCCTTAGAGATATTAAGCAATCCGATTGTCCATGGAATAATTTTTACGAAATTTTGTTTTATTACATAACATCATAATAAGGATTTAACAACTATCTAAATAAGACCAAAATTAACATAACCAAATTATTATTTCTGTTATAACGTTCAAACCGATTTAATTACACCCTTTTTAATTAAAACAAGAAAAAACGTTTACTTCGGCTGCCCCGAAGCTAATATACCCTTCACAGGTGCATTTCTTTGACTAACTATGTGACCAGTTCGTATGGAAGCTATATGCTGTAGTAGTCCGTTCTGAACAATTTCTTCGGAGATTACATTTTTGCCTTAGAAAATAATCTATACCAAATTTTTAAAGATACCACGTATAGTAAATAAGTAAGTAATTTCTTCGTATATTACATTATTATCTTAGAAAATAACCTGTGTCAACTTTTGTGAAAATACATTGTGAAATGTGAAAGTTTTCCATACAAGAACTTGATTCCGATCGTTCAGTTTGTATGGCAGCTATATGTAATAGTGGTCCGATATCGGCAGTTCCGACAAATGAGCAGCTTCTTGAAGAGAAAATGATGTTTACAAAATTTCAAAACGATATCTTAAAACCTGAGGGACTTGTTCGTATATATACAGGCAGACGGACAGACGGACATGACTAAATCTGACTCTACTGACCATTTGTATATATACTTTATAGGGTCTCCGCCCTTCCTTCCCTGTATTACAAACTTAGTGACAAACTTAATATACCCTGTTCGGGGTATAAATATTTTGTATAATTATTATTATTATAAGCGAGTGTCAACATTTTTTATTATCTACCCATTTCAGAGCTTAAATGGAAGTTTTTTCACTTAATACACGAGTTATAAGAGTTATAATAAACACCAAACGCAACTGAAAAAAAGTTCGAAAAAATTAAAAGTAAATCCTACACAAAAGTTAAAGATAATTAGCATACGTTTTGCTCTCTACTTTTCGTGACTTTCTTTCATTTTGTTTTCAGGCTGCAACCTAAAAACTCCACTAAAATGAATAAAACACTCATGTATTTTAATTTCCATTTTGTTTTTGCAAATAAATCGCGCTTCATAATCAACTTAATTGCAGCTCATATTTTGCCATCTCTACACGCCCCAAGCGGCAGCGCGCCACACAGAAGCAGGTGCGCTCTTCATTTTATGTATACACACACATATACACACTTGCAAGTGCATAGCTGTACTTTTGAGTTTGACTTGGAATATTCTTTCAGGTTGCCACTTACGTTGCTGCTACTTGAATTCTTCGTTTTCTTCTCCTTATGCAGCAGAATGTTTTTAAGGCTTTGGCGCCAAATATTTCATGCTAATGTTGTGTATGTATGTATGCGCGCAGTAAAGCACTACTGCCTTGTCATCAAAGCGTGTTTTTAATTTCCGACAATTTCGTTCTGCTTTAATTTTGTGTTTACTTTCTCTCACCCTTGTCATGTTTCATATTAGTTTTTACGGTTTTGCAACATGTTGCTCAGAGTATAATAGTTTTGCCAACGTAACGGTTGTTTGTTTCACCTAAATCTAATCGATATTAATATGGTTTTGTCGTTGTTGTACCCGAATTTAACCCTTCCTTACTTGCTGTATTATATCCTTATACCTTAAACAAGATATAATAAATTTACCACAAAGTACTATATGTAAAACCCAGAAGGAACCCTCCGAGACCTTATAAATCATACCTAATATTTAAATGATTACCGAGATGAGTCAATTTCCATTTGTCTGGCTGTGGTTTTTTCACCTGCACGTTTGTCGGAACCGTCCATAGCGGAAAAAATCGAATTCTGATATGTTATCTTTTGTTTCGACAAGATATCTTAATGAAATTCGGCATGTGATATTTTCCACGGCCAGGGTACAATCTCCGTTCAAATTGTTCGGATCGACTACTATAGCTAGGTTATATCCGTCATAAACATTACTATGTATTTGTTTTATTTGTTGTAAAGGGAATTATAGCTGCGGTGCAGCCGAAGTCAATGTTTTCTCTAGATTTGTTTTGACTCAGTAAATTACTGTAATTTTAAGGTATAATCTGGACGAAAGCCGGGAAAGTGCCATCGGGTGTAGTTAAAACTTGATTTTAAAAATGTTACGAAAGAATTCAACATCCATATTTCGACGAAATCGTGAATGAATTACCACTAAATTTGAAATTTTATTAAGTTATGTTACAGGTAATAGGCTCACTTGGTTTTATTACTACATCTTACTTCGCGTCTGTTAAATTAATGTGCAAATTATCGTCACAAAAGACATATCTGAAATAAACTCAACCGAAGAGTCTAAATTTTGTGTAGTGAGTTGACGTGGAAAACGTGAACCAAAAGATCGGAATTTATTACATTGGGGATATCTTCACACAACTTGCCCGTTTTAGGCACAAAAATGCACAGTTATTTGAAAAACTGGCTTTACCAATTTTTGAAAGGTAGACTGTTATTAGGAATGGATTCTCTCCAATCTTCTATTATATATCTCACAAATGCGATAAAATGTTCTTTAAGTGAACTAAGCTGTTGTACTCAGTAGCAAAATGTTTCAAGAGTATAAAATATGGAATACTTTAATTTTACTTTCCAAATCTTGTCACGTATTTTACAAATAAAAATATATTTTAAATATAATTCAGTACGTACATACACTGCTAATAAGTAATTCAAATTTATTCCTATTCAAATTCAAATTTCTCGTGTAACAGTATGGTCGTTGTGAGAAGGTTCCATATTCCTGCCAGCAAAATTTTATTAACCGTTTAGCAGAATTCCAAGTTTATTTACAATACAGATTATTAGTAAAATATTCAAATGAGCAATTACCTACGAGCTTTTAGTGCATGCGTTATCCATTGCCGGATAATATATGTATGAAAATATTCATAATAATACCACGTGGGAAATTAACGAACATGGCTATTCAAATGAAACAGGTGCGTGATTCCAATCGATTCAGATTTGCATGCAGCTATATGTTATATGTATTTGTCCGATATCTGTGAGTGTGATTCGTCTCCGGAAAATGAGCAGCTTCTTGGGGAGAAGAGAGTGTCCAGAATTTGCAGAGGAAATGGCTAAAGCGACTGAGCTCGTCATACTGACAAAATATGTATATACTTAATAGGGTATAGGACGACATCGAGCAATGGATAATTGCTAAACAATCAACGATGACTCTAAAGTCATATCTCATATATTACAAGGGTTAATCACCCATTTTTATCACGGCAATTAGTGAAGAGGTCCACAGCCTCGAACTTGCCTTTTCCTTATACTCTTACCAAAGGGACAGCATCTCCTTCTAGAAAAATCCATATCAGAAAAACGAACTGAGACTTATACTGCAGGAAGCTCCGGCTAGCCGTTCTAGACACGGTACGGGAAAAAGCCTTGCTCTGTTCAGAAGCGATGAAAAAGTATGTCGAAGTGCTTAGCACTGTTTGTAAAGAATCCTCAGATAAGTCTTGCTCAATTACATCAACAAGTGGCAGGAGCAACCCTTTTGGTGGACATTGAAATTCTGGGAAATCAAGGCTTCATGTGGACGGCTTTTTAACAAGGCCCATATGAGTGGTACAACTAGCGATTGGGCATTATACAAGGCAGGACTCATATAATAATAGTCAGAAATAAGAAAGGAAAGGTGGAGGATTCGAGGTTCAAACACATCCCCGCAAAGAACGTCCTTCCCTTTTGGTATACTCACTTTCGGGCAATCCCTCCCGTGGAGTAGTGCGTTTCGGAGTATCTGATGAGAACTGCACATTATTTTCTAGAGTTCTAGATGAACGTGACCAGATATGGGCGATTAACCCTTTAAACTATTATATGCGAACTGCATTAGATAGGGATACATTCCTAAGAACTGATAGCAGATTATGGTTGTGATCATTCCGAAATCCGGTAAGAGATCGCAAATATCGCCCAAGGAGTTTAGACACATCAATCCCTCCTCTTTCTTATTGAATGCATTAGAGAGATAGATAGATCTGCCATGAGATGTGGTATCATAAAATTTGTTTCAAGGGCACAGCCTACCTATTGCAAATTTAGATCGTTTAATATTGCCTTGTAAACTCTTGCCATTGTTTCGATAGGATCATAAGACCCTTCCTCGATATCGAAGAGTGCATTATGATTGAATATGTCACCGGATGCTAGCTGCTTGGAAGAAGACTTCCTACTTGAATTTTCCGCTTTCGACAGATCAAGTCAAAAACTCCTCGAATCTCATCATTCAAGATATCCACGAGAAATAGCGATAATAGAAATAAAACATCTTATCAGATGTTTGATATGCTTAGAATGTTTTTGTGACAGCTGATATTCAAATATTCAACATCAGGACTTTTCGATTGGCATCACAAAGGACCGTACATAGCAGCATAAGTGTGGAATCACAAAACTAATACACTTTGTCAAAATATTCGATTCCCGAGCGACTCCAGCAAAAAGTGTTGTAATAACAAAAACTGAATAATCGCCATTGAAGTTGCGAAGTTTAAAAAATTGTTTTAACGTAAATAACAATAGCAAGTAAAGGGAGCAGAAAGTCCCTTGCTGTGATATGGTCGTGACATATTTTTGATATTAAATGTTTTTGTCAGGCTGTCACTTCCGGGAATACGAACACAAAGGGTAGTTCATAGACTATATAGATTGATTTTGTTAGTTGGTTTTGAGGCTTTGCAAAGTAAATTGTCAGTCTAGCGAACTGCGTTTCGTAATTTAATTTTGTTACTGCTAAATGTAAAACTGATTGAAATATTTATTAAGTACACTGATGAAAACGGCTGACCTCGAAAACGTACTACTGCAGAGTATCGATCGGTAAGACTGCAGTATTTAGACGTCGTCGGTATTGAAAGTCAAACAACATTGCAAAATGATGCGCTGTATTGAACATAATTTCTTAAGTTTCCACGAAATTGGAAGCACAAACATCATTCAAATATTCATGAAAATATATTATATTATTGCCATCATAAGTATATTTCTTGGCTAAATCTCTGAATATAAAGCAAAATTAAAAAAAAAAGTGCAAATTGATAGACGTCAAAATACCAAAAAACTTTTAAGGTGCCATAAGTAAGGAGCAGGCTATAGCAGTAGCGAGGGGCACCTGTGGGCCACAATTTTTGGAAAAAAATGGGCGTGGTCTAGCTGTCTAATAGGCATAAGCGCACCAACATAAGAATATAATCAAACCACCCTGTAAAGGCTAGAGATGGAAGTCCGCATTTGACTTATAGCAAAAAGATATTTATATAAATGTGTTGAAATGTTTCGTTATTTTGACTGCGTGCATTTCGTGTGATTGATGTGGTGAAAAGAAGTTACGTGCAAAATAAAAGCAAAATCCTTTAAAGTATTGTTATTATTATAGAAGATGGAGTACTTATACTTTTTATTTAATACCTTCATTGATTATATAATTATTCTGAGGAACTGTTCGCACCAATATAGCATAAATTAGTGCATAAAGATCTTTAAATTTTTCATAAAAGGCAATTAACATGTTTCCCGGTTTATCATTATTCAAGCTGGTAATACCTATATGAAAACCTATGAATTCTTTACGTTAGAAAATTCACAATATGAATTAACATTGCCGCATTTCTGAGTGAATGTTTAAATTAATTATATTCAATTCGTTTATCTCAGCATCTAAACTAAAAAAATCCCCCCGCCAGTTCCTTGACCAAACCGAAGCCGGAAAATTGACACGGCTGAATCTCTCCCGTTTTCCAAAACAGGAAGTTTAATCGATACTTCATGTAGTGGTTACTTTGCAGGTTGTCAAATAATTCTTGAACATAAAATTTCACTTAAAAATATGTGAAACAGCACTATCTCTAAACTCACTAACTCATTCATTTTGAATGAAATGAGTTGAGAAATATTTCATTTAGGAACTGGAAAGAGGAAAAGCAGCAGTTTTCTCATTGCGAGGAAAAATTAATTGTTATTATTTGTGGTAATTTAAATTTATCGTAAGATGTATTGTATTCTTAAGTTAACTGTTCATTGGCCAATTATTGTTGATTTTCTGTTTTAAGTCAAGTCCTTGTTCTTTTTTCTTTTTATTATTTCAGTATACAAATTGACTTAATATAAACTCACACGAAAATTGCCGCAGGAGATAGCTCTTCATTAGTAAAACACAAATACGGATATTAACTACAACAAAGGACTGCAAAATCCCGGAGACTAAAGAAACGCTAACAAAGGCAAACGTTAAAGAGAACAAACAAGCAGAGTCAAAGTCAGCAAATTTATTCCTCAAGTCGCATTTTTCCGTGATGTGATTGATAAAATGCTGTTGAGGTCAATTGGGTGAAAGAATATTGGTGAAACCTAGCAATTACACCGCTGATGGTAATAGGCATAAATCGAGGGATAGTACCCCAAGTGGCAAGTATAGCGATGCCAACAGAAGATCAGAGGCCGAATAATTTAGCAAAAATGTCACACACATTTCACCCAAAACAAAAAACAATAACAACAGTGATACCTACCAGCACAACTTGTAACGGTAAATACGAGAACCAACAACATCGACAGCGAAGCAGTATCGCGCATAATAGAAAACACGCTCCACAGCGACAACGACCCTCCCGCGGCACCTGTCCCACCCACAAGAGTAATGTGTTCAGCAACAGCGCACAAGTCAGGATGCTATGGATGGCACAGTTATTCACAGTGGCAGCATTCTTGATGTGTCACAGCATGGCAATTGTTAACGCAACAGCAGTGCAAACACCACACGCTCTCAGCAGGGGAGTAATCAACACTGACTCTGATACAGCCGGCCACAGAGCAATGCGGGCGGCGCAATATAGTCAACCGTTGACCGTTGAGAGGGGAATGTACAATGCGGATATCAATAGCTTCCTGCCGATTATCCCTAAGGACATTAGTCCAGAATATATTGCACAAAATGTGTTTACCAAAGGAGGTCAGTATCGCGTGTTTGAGCCCACAGATAGCGACCTGCGCACCCAAATGACAATGGGTCAGAAGGTAAACCGTGTCGATGGCGTGGAGGTGAACGCCAACGCACAGAACAATGTCAGCTTAGTGGTCGATATCAGTAGAGCTACGGACGAAAACATAAAAACTACAGCCGAAGGAGCAATGGTCGCAAAGTTGAAGGAACAAACAAATTCCAAGCAAGAGACTGAGGAGAAAGCAACGCTCAGCCTAAGTGCTGGAAAAAACGAAAAGCCACTAAAGCAATCAGAGCAGGCACTTCACAAAGTGGGTGCATCAACTAACATCTCAGCACCAGCAACAGCAACATTTATGATACACAAAAGCAAAGCATTGCCGAACTCTTTTAATGTTGAGCAGCTAGCTTTAGAAGAAAGAAAGATAGCAAGAGGGCACAAAGAAAACTTCAAACCGCATCCAACAACAACAACAGACTTTGCGGATGTCTCTCAAAATACAGTTGGTGGTGATATAAAAGAACTGGAGGCCTTGTTGTTCGAATATGCGGAGAATTTCTTTAACAAAGCCCAATATGAGCCTTCTAGTGAGCTGGTAAATGCATTGCAACAAAATCACACGATGGTCGGTGACCCGCACAAAGAGCGTCCGACACGGCATGCCGATGCCAACCCACACCATCACCATCACAACCACCTGCACCACCGCCAGCATTCCTTGCCAGCTATTGTGCGTAAGCCAGATGCCAATGTGAGTGTGAATATTCCGCGTGCCTTGGAATCGGGAAGGCTGCTCTTCTTTTCAGGTGCGTTTCAATGTGCTATTTGCATACATTTCGAAAATTCATTTATTTATTTTTTCTGCTAACTCCATTTTATAGGTTTGAAAAAGGCATTATGGCCAGTGTATATCGGCTTGCAGGTGCTGAAATCGCTGCTTTTGGCTTTGTTTATGCCGGTATTGATTGGGTCATTCAGCAAATTCCTGGGCAAGGGTAAGTGTATTTGATGGAAAATTGCAAATTCTTGGAGCAATTACGCGTAGTAGTAGCTTTATTAGTGTTGTTGCTTTAATGTGCAAAACAGCTGACCTAATTGGTGATGCCTGACTTCAATGTTAGGATTAAAACTTTAATTAGCTTCATTGATCTTTGGATAAATATTTAACCAAATTATCGTAACATCAGATGTTTAAGTTTATTTATTATTATCGTTTACACAAAATAAAGACTTTGACCTTCGCCATCCCTTTTTAAATTCAAATTTTCTATGGTACAAATCTAGAACAAGCTGGTGTCCAGATGTTCTCTTGCTTTCTTGCACTGAATCTATCATCTCTATGGACGTGACGTGGGAGCTCAGGTGTTCTGGCCCAAATTTTAAAGAGGCTTCACTGAACTACTTGCTCTAAGTAAGGCTTAACTTGCAAAAATATAAGAGTTCTTATTGCTATATTCGAGGCTAAATTTACTATCGAACTCAGAAAGACAAAAATTTTGACATTTTCCTGCCCACTCTTCACGTTTGCGTTGATGCTCCAGATCTCCTGTCCGATTAACTACGGCGACCATTTTAAACGAATCGTTAAAAATGTTTGGGTTACATTTACATAATTGAATTGATTAACTTTAGTGATTACTTAGAGACGAGATATGGACTATTTTAAGGGATGAGTTGCTATCAGGGTATTTTACCGACCCTTATCTTGCAAAATTTTAGTTGGGTTTGGCCCATAAATTAATAATCCTGAGTAAGTGTTTATGTTATGTTTGAATGCGACAAGAAACCAAAGTAATACCGTTTGAAATTGTTGCACCAATTTAGTTGGGTCTCACCATTATATGGTATGACTTGAAAGTTCTTCGATCATAAATAAGTTCTGCTGTCAAGACCTTTCAAGTGGCATGGCGAATATTGGTGAACCATTTTCTGATAAAGTCAAATTGCCGAGTTAGACGTGTGTTAACTTGCTCTGGCCTTTTGACGAAATTCAAGGGTGCCTGCAGAGTGAAAGCTGATTTTGATCAGCGCTGCTCGATTTTAGGTACCGCAGAGTGGATATGAGAATCAGAATGAAATTTAATTAGCTTCACCATTTTTTTTAAGCCAAAGCCAAAGCGTTGCGGTCTGCTCGACTTTGAGCATTTACTGTGTAGACACCCTAAGACGCTAGCTACTAGTCCATACATTGGTCAATCTGTCATTTTTATGGTTTCTGATAATTAGTTGATGTAAATAGAGTTATTACTGCAGGTGGTTCAGTAAACATTTCAGAGCGACGTGGTCAAAAAAGTTTTATTTCCCCTAGCAAGCACGCCCAGATATGGATTTCTCCAATAATTTCAAGTAAAGAGTTGATTCGCCATAAATGCCTCAATGGCGTAGGACATTACATTATATATGTATGTATGTAATAATATATAACATCAGTTGAATCTGAAAAAATTAAAGTAGTGCAAAATTTTACGAAAATTGGTCGTTTGTATAATAAAATAAAATGGAAATGTGTTTTAGGCATCGTGTCCGGTTCTGCACCGCTCTTCATACGTCCGCCAGACACGCCTCAGGATCTAGACTTCCGTGATAATACCATAAATTTCGATGACGACAAGTTCGCCGCCGTCGAGGAGGGCACAAAAGAGGATGGCTATGGCTACAATCAAGCAGGTAAGTTAACCTAAAATGGATCTATTTCTTATTTCACTATGAACTGTCTTTCGCAGAGGCATCGCAAACACACTACACCTACAATGCAGCAGGTGGCATAAATCGCATTGAACAGCAAAACAAAATGCCAGATACCTATTTGAGTGCATTACAGACCATCGGTTCTGCGTCGTTCAAAAATTCCGGTTCGCTTTCGGGCAGCTTCTCTGGGGGAGGTTTGGGCGGAGGTGGAATCGGCGCACCCATGCGCACAAAACCAATTGCACCAGCAAACACAAACACTTTCCAGACTTTCCAAAAGGTGCCAGCCTCGTCGCTGCTACTTTCCAACTACGACCCCTTCTACAGTCCACTGCTCTCACGTTTGGACTCTGTTTTCGCGCAATTGAAAATAAATTCCGACAACGAGAACTGTCGTGAAAAGCTGATTTGTCTAATGTATGCAAATCCAGCGAAATATGCGCCCTACAGTAACCTTGTGTCAGCGCAATTATCGCGGTAAGTTTCGTCTGAAAATCATATATGTATGTACATATGTATGACCAGTATTGGTATGAATCATAATTGACGATGCCTAAAAGTAGGCAACGCCATTTATCTTTAATAGCTACCGTTTGATCAGACCACGACTTCATACTTGATGGTGTGGCTGAGAATCTGCATATATTGTTTGTAAGTCGTAAACCTAAAAGAGTCAGATATAGGGTTATATATACCAAAGTGACCAGGGTGACGAGTAGAGTTGAAATCCGGACGTCTGTCTGTCCGTCCGTCCGTCTGTCCGTCCGTCCGTGCAAGCTGTAACTTGAGTAAAAGTTGAGATATCATGATGAAACTTGGTATGCGTATTTTTTGGCTCCATAAGAAGGTTAAGTTCGAAGATGGATAAAATCGGCTCACTGCCACGCCTACAAAATGGCGAAAACCGAAAAGTGTCATAACTAAGCCATAAATAAAGATATTAAAGTGAAATTTGGCACGAAGGATTGCACTAGGGAGTGGCATATTTGGACGTAATTTTTTTGGAAAAGTGGGAGTGGCCCCGACCCCTACTAATTTTTATGAACATATCTCGGAAACTACTATAGCTACATTAACCAAACTCTATAGAGTCGTTTCCTTCAGGCATTTCCATATACAGTTCAAAAATGGAAGAAATCGGGTAATAACCACGCCCACCTCCCATACAAAGGTTATGTCAAAAATCACTAAAAGCGCGTTAACCGACTACCAAAAAACGTCAGAAACACTAAATTTTACGGAAGAAATGGCAGAAGGAAGCTGCACACAGGCTTTTGTTTTTTAATTGAAAATGGGCGTGGCGTCGCCCACTTATGGACCAAAAACCATATCTCAGGAACTACTTGATCGATTTCAATGAAATTCGGTATATAATATTTTCTTAACACCCTGATGACATGTACGAAATATGGGTGAAATCGGTTCACAACCACGCCTTCTTCCAATATAACGCTATTTTGAATTCCATCTGATGCCTTCTCTGTATAATATATACATTAGGAACCAATGATGATAGATGAATAAAACTTTACACAAATACGGTATTTGAGCTGAGGTATCCCTTGTGGAAAAATTGTCGTGATCGGACTATAACTTTTCAAGGTCCCTGATATCGAACACGAAGAACTCAGTGCCTAACCTAACCTAACCTAATTTTTCATCATTTTTATACTCTCGCAATAAAGTTGCTAATAACGGTATATATCGTCAGATATATGGTTACATATACTAAAGTGATCAGAGTGACGAGTAGAGTTGAAATCTCGATGTCTGTCGATCCGTCCGTGCAAGCTGTGACTTGAGTAAAAATTGAGATATTTTGATGAAACTTGTAATGCGAGAGTATAAAATGTTCGGTGACACCCGAACTTAGCTCTACCTTACTTGTTTAAATAAACATTTATTATAAATGTATCCCATAAATGCTGTTGCTTAATAGGAATTTAATAAATTATGAAACAAACAAAGAAAAAACAACCGAATTTTAACGATTTTTTATATGAAAACTCAAAATTCGTTTCAAAATCTAAAATAAAGGCTTAAGAAGTGTTATTTGTATTATATTAGGTGCGATTCCCCTTTTAAAAATTAATATCAGTGAATTTTTCCATTTTTCTAAAATCCGGGAAGAATTTTGCTTCGACGCGTGGCAACAAAAGTTCGGCGGCAATTGCTGTCTAATAGAATGTACCACGGGCAGGCTAAGTGCTTATGGTACTGTTTTCCTTGTACTTATTTTCGTTTGGAATTGTTAGTCTCTGTAGGAATATTAAACATAATATATATATATATTTGTTTCCTTATTCTTTTCTTCTCTTCCCTTAGGATCGAATCGCTTCTAAAATTACAATATCTCTGTGGTCCGCTTTGTCTCTAGGATGGTTTCAAAACTATCAATATAGTATCCTATTTTATACTAGAAAAGTGGTTCTAAAAACTCTTTCGCAAAGAGGAACTTTGAGTAATGTATCCAAGAGATTATATTATAATACTCATAGCTTACTATTTTACACAAATTATTTGTTACTAGATTATATTAAGTTTCAGAGTGCCGCATTAACAATTAAATATATAAAACATCAAATCACAAACACGCGAAAATGATTAAAAATGCGATAATAACAGTATGATTTTATAAAATTTGCCTTCGGCTATTGAAAAATTTAAGCGAGCCCTTAAGATAGTCCATTTAAAATATTCTTTTCGCATTTAAGCAGCGCTCATCCAACATACTAAGCTTCAGCTAATCCTTTGTTTGATTACATTTTACGTTTGCAATTTGGCAAAACCGTTTTAACAACCAGTTTATCAGCACACTTGTGTATTCTATGCCTTTGTAATGCCACTGGAATGTGCAAGAAACGCGTTGCTTATGTATGCTCATTTATACTATATATATACGTAACAATGTCTTCCGATGGCCTTTTCCATCACAGAGCAAAAACAAAATAGTAAACTTACGATTTGCTGAATATCTGCCTATCAAAGAAGGTTACTCATACGCCACGGCAAACACTTAGAACTGAATGAGAGAATGTTAGCAAAGAGGGTATGTCCAATAATATTTTAGGCAGTAGAAAGGTAGTTCAGCTACAGATGCGCAACTTCCCTTACAATTGTGTTGTATTTGTGGATGTGTGTGTGTTGAAATCGCAAATGCCGCTTCCAAAGAGATTTTTCCCTAAAGTTCACAACAAGATATTGTACATTATTTACTTGAATGTCTGCACAAACTTATGAGAAAATCCTTTTATAATTTTTATTTATTTGTGCAATTCGTGATTTAACTGTTTCTTATCATTTTTCATTTGATATCTTGCAGTGAGTTGAATGAACTGCGCAAACCAACTTCTGATAATCCAGATATTTTGAGATTCTTCAAGTATATGCGCGCCGCCAAGGACGGGCAGGATGGCATTGATTGTGAAAAATCGTTTGATCGTTGTCAGGAATTTAAGGATTTCGAGAATCCAGCCATGGTCTCAACATATCACGACATCAACAAATTGGTATCAGCACGGAAGTTGGCGTAGATGGGAATGAACCGTCGTCTGAGTAAGGGATAGTAATAGCAGAAGTGCAAAATAAGCTGGCAAAAGGAAAGAAGACGAAATGGATAAGCGTAAAAGAAAATGATTAACGAGCGAGAATTTAGAACATTGACATTAAAAACTCAGACTTGAGGGCGTGCAAGTACTGTGTGGACTAAAATATATGTATGCGTAGAATGTTAAAGGAAATAAATCGAGAATCAATTAATCTTGTAAAAAATGAACCATTCATTCATTCATTGGCCAACAAATTTTAGACGGCAATTTCGTATGCATTATATTATTTTAAAATTATCATTAAATTCTCGACTTTGTTGCCCTCTGCTTGCAAAGACTTAAAGTGCCCAAAACGAATGCCTTACGAATTTAATCATAAAAAATTATGATAATAGCAAAAATACATCAAACTGAATGAAAAAAATTATTGTAAATAATTGGCATGAAATTTACGATTATACGTATATTTATTTGTAAATTAATTTATTTAATTAATCTTAAATTATTTATTTATTTACATATATATATATATATAATACCTGCAAATATTGCTAGTAAAATTATTGAATAAATTATTTATAGCACTTGCTCTGGGCATAAGTAGCAAACCTGCCTATATGTATACACATATCCGTACAGTCGGGTATAAAATTACTTCCACATGAAATACAGCTTGAAACTTGAGTTACACTTTAATTGCATGTGTTAAAAGAGGAATGACCTCGAGCTCTCTGACAGGATAATTTCCTCGTAAGACTTATAAGCTGTAGCACTTAAGTTATAATGACTTTGAAATAGAAAATTTAAGAATATGTGTGCTTGTAGCTTAATTAAAGCGTTTTATTTGACTTTAAACATAAAACCTTTCTACATAACACATGAAAGGTTAGAATTTGATTTCATATTTACTAATTTAAAATAAATAATACAACGTCTCACGTATAAGTGTATTTTAAGCTTTAATGCGAAGCCTAGATGGCGAAGTTTTAGTCATTACAGTTCTATTAAATTGTTTATATTTATAACTGTCATTGTTATGCTTTTTAATAATAATATATAGCCAATAAAATTTAGTACAAACTTAACGGAAATATCATACAAAAATTATTAGGAAATTGCTTCAATGATTGTATATATTATATATTATATATATCGGTTTTTGAAAAATCTTTATAAGTGCAAAACAGCAAGTTTCCGATTAAAAGGTCAGTAGGGTAATCCTTTTTTTCAACGTTTTTTTTAATTTTTATTTTTTGCATTTTCTATTCTGTCATACCTTTAGAATTAATGTAAAAACCCGCTTTAAATTTCGATGGTTTCGAAAACAGCGTTTATCTCAAAGCACACTTTTTAAACTGTAGGACAAGGATCCCGATCGAAGTACTCAACCGCTTTGCTTAATTCAAAAACGCCTGACTATTGTCCCTATATTTTTTATAATTTATTGACAATGTTATGACAAAATGTATGTAAAAAACATGGGAAAATTTAAAAGAAAACAATTACTTTTTTATTGATCAAAGTTTTTTCATGATTCTAGTTAGGACGATAACCATTCACGTACTCCTTAACAATATATTGTGTTTTTGTGTTTCAGATGATCCAAACATGAGAAACTGGTCCGCCAGTGAAAAAACGCATCTCATTGACCCAGCCATTTCTCTGACAGATGTCGGCAAAAATTCCGAAAAAATTTGTTTATACACTCCACGATATACTACATGATATGTGAAAAAAGTTCTATTGTAAATAAAAAATTTCAAAAAAACATTCCAGATTACCCTACTGACCCCTTATCTAAAAATGATCGTGTAATATATGTTGAATGTGGAAATTCGGAAAAGATTGAAATATAAAAAAAAGAACTATACGTTCTGAAAGAATCGAGCAGATTGTGGGGTCTCCCTTTTTGTGGATCGGGCAGAGTACACTTAAAATCCAATCGTCCGGCATGCTTTCATCCAACAATATTCTAAAAAGAACTGTTGCATGCTCGGGTTAGCCCTCTCCTGGCGTCATGTTTTCACTGCCGATCAGCAGGCTGGAAAAGTGTTCCCTCTATAATTTCAGTACGTTCTGAGCATCAGTTACTAAATCACCAGTGAGTATCCTTTAAGAGTATACTGCGGTCTTGAAACCTTCTGTTAGTGGAGGTATCTTCTCGTACGATTTTCGAGCATTACCCCGCTTGGCCAGCTTGTAAAGCTCTTCCTACTCACGCATTTCGACCTCTCTCCGTTTTGTTGCAAATACGTCTCGCTTCGATTATAATGTTACGAGATATCCGTGGCAATATGACACTCCTCATAGTACTAGCTGTTGGTTTGCCTTTACTGAAAACCAATGGTTTCGTTTACAGCTGCACGTAAGGAGCATGAAATGCCGTCTCACAGTTCCGTTATACCGAGTTGCTGATGAGTGCTCTAAAAGAACAGGGGTGTAGTTCGAGTAGAAGATCGCTCGATTGTCGGTTGTGATTGCGGCTTCTCGACGTCGAATCTTCCTTGTTGTTGTTGAAATGCGTTTTTTGCTGCAGAGAGGCGAGTGCGTGTCTTGGCTGCAACAAGTGGTCCGACTTCGGAGCGTAGATACATTTAAAACACGCGAGACATGTCTTCCATATTTTCGATCCGAAGACAGCGACCTGGTTTAATTAATTTTTTATATGCTACAATCTAGTACTACTGATAACGGATCGTAAAAGTCCTTAACACGTTTTCAGGGGCCGTCATCAAAAGGGGGATCTCTCATCACCATTATTATTGCTTTCCCAAAATTGCTGTTGCCGTGTAAATCCGGTAAAATACGATCAATATCCTAAGTACGTATTGCACATTTTATTCGGTCATTCTGTGGAGCACCATAACACCAACGAATTTCTGCTCTCTCACCTTGATTGCTAACATGAATTACCGAATTGTAATTTCCGGGCCGAGTGAAGAAATTTGGACACATCTGCTGTTTTTAATAATATTTGGTAATAATTGTTTTGAGTCATCGGTCGTTTCACAGAGGAGGTGTTTAGTTGTGGTAAAATATATAAAACTAGCTCTCGTTTGACTATTAAATTTTGTGTAGATTTATCGTCGAGTAACAAAATGGGTTTACATGACGAAGTTAAATTGACAGAGTCATTACCTTTACTTTTTTACCATTTGTTTTTTACTGTAAACTTCAACATGAAATAAAAATAGATTAAAAATGGTAAAGAAAAGAAAATGTTATTTGTTTATCACAGCTGTTGTCTCAATATCAATATGTACTTATGTATTCTTCAAACTTTAAAAATTTGACCGCAGACGACCCAGATAAAGTTCAGTCTCATCCGATTGAATGTCACGCGTTCAATAACTGCCCAAAAAGCAGAAACCCATAACAGCTTACGATATTTAAATATGTAAATAATTGAACAGCATTCAAGTGGACTCACTTGAAAACCGATGAAAACCCCAATAACAGAGGACATGGCTAACGAACCGAGTGGGTGTGTTGCAACAGCTGTGACAAACGGCAGCAATCGAGAGCAAAAGCAATGGCCGCAAGGCATTAATCTCGGCATAAGCGAACCAAAGTAGAAGACGTAAAGGTAAAAGGCCGAAGGAGATAATGAACCCAGTTGTCTGAGGAAAATGTAAATGTGTTTCAATTTGAGACATCTGACGAACATACAATTTGTTACGAGATATGCATGAGTGTGTGTGTGTGAAGCAGACAATCTCACAGTACGATGCGGTAACAGTAATTGACGATTATTCGCCATAGGCCAACAACATCCAGCCGAGATTCAGACAAACAGCAAATTGATGAATAACAATGAATGCGTTTTTAGTGGTACGGCTTCAGTCGAATGGATTACATAATTCCATGTACACATGTGTGTATGTATGTATGTAGACGTTGTGCCTATGCATTTCGTATTTTCCCGCTTAGCGGTGACTCATCCGCACGGCTAATACTCTACGAACACGTTTTTCGATGAACCGCCGCTTATTGTCGCATTAATGCCATACCGTCGTCTACGGCTTCGAATGAAAGCATCAAGGCTGCGGCGGTATGTAACTCTACCTGGCCGAATATTGGGGTTTTCTCAAGGTGCAAGAAGAGCACATGCGACTCTACACAAAGGGTTAACGTCACCAGTCTGCAGAGAGAGAAAATAACCAAAAATACGTAGAAAACAATCAAAACAAACAATCAACAACCTACCACAACTAAATTGCTGTTGCTATTGTTTTCTCGCATAAATTATATCATATTAGTCCATTATACTCTCGTAACATGCTGCTACAAGGTATTATAGCTTTGTTCTCCTAACGGCTGTTGGTTTCACCCGAACCTAATCAGGCTGAAAGGCATATGGGTAGATTCGGTCCACTACGACGCCTACAAAGTGCCGTTAAGTGAAAACATATAAATTGGTATAACTAAGCAATAAAGTAAGTTAAACTTCTTTATTTACTGTGAAGTTAGATGGTAGCCACCCCAATTTTTATCGGTTAACCTGTAAGGTACCTTAAAGAAAGTTAGAGAGCATCGTTTTTTAGGAATAATATGGCTTGTAGTCAAAAATGGCAAACATTGCTCCACACTTCCCCTAGTCCGCATATAACATCCACTGGATCTATAGAGCATATAACGGTCAATAAATGCGATCTCTTAATGAAGCTAAGAGAGAGATTGGGAAAACCCAATAGTGTATGTTATAATGCCAAATATGGATAAAATCAAGTAAATACTTCCTCCATCCCAAATACACCATATGTAATGATTTCCGACTTTCTACCTGACTTAAAACCGTTTTTGTTGATCAATACAAGTGATCTTTCAATTTTATAATGTTTCATTTAGTTAAGGTTTAGCGCTAAATATGAAAGAAATCCGTCTAGACCGCGGCCTAAGCTCCTCATCATCAATTTTTTCCTCACATGCCCAATAAAATAAATTTAACCTTTCCGGTTGAGTTAATATCACATGTAGTATATTTGAGTATAAAAGTATATTTGAGTATAGGTTTACGACCTATAATATATTTTAATAAGATACCAAATATTCATTTCATGTTCCCACCATTTCGTTGAATAAAATTCAGCAATAATCTCAAATTCTTTGGCAGCATTTCCATTTTTTAATCAAAAGTTTTGCCAGCACCTGAAGGAATTTCCTCGGCTTTGGTCCTTTCGCGAGTATAAAATGGTCGATTGCATTCGAAC
The DNA here is from genome assembly GCF_001853355.1 of Bactrocera latifrons. NCBI lineage: Eukaryota > Metazoa > Arthropoda > Insecta > Diptera > Tephritidae > Bactrocera > Bactrocera latifrons. Next base: position 297,826 of record NW_017537179.1, on the reverse strand, counting down.
TTAGCCCTTCCTTACTTGTTAAGTTTGAGTTTTTAATACTATTCCCGCTGCTGTTGTTGTTGCTTTCGCGACTACACGCATCACACTAAAGCTTTAACGTCGTGCTGAACCTTGGCCATTATTGTTATTTATATTGGTGTTGTTGTTTTGAGTTTTGACTGCTTTTAATTTCTTACTGTGTCAACTGCTTGGGTTACTTTGATTTTATGCCTTTACATGCTTATTCCTCTACACTCTGCACATATCCCGCTCCCCGCTGTGCGACTGCAATTATAGGTTCCTCGATTTCGGTTTTACCAACATCACAAGTCAGCCTCATTGTTTCTTCGTTTAAAGACAAAAATCGCTCTTTCGCATTGTGATCCATTAAATTGTAGTTTCCATATAAATTGCTTGCGGTCGCTTGACGTTGGCGCAGTTCATTTCTAGAGCCAGCAGTGCAAAGTAGTGGTAGACTCGTGCAACTGTCGAAGGATATTTTATGAAAACACCTAAACAACTACAAGCAACAACAAAAGGTGAGCAGTCGTCGTTTACTATAGTGTATTGAACGTGTATTATTGTGTTTAAAAAAAGTTAAATTTTTGTTACAACGCAAATGTCCATAATTATGATTGTGTAATTGGTTATTGAACAATTATTGCATTTTATGAATATTGTGAATGAAAGTGATTGCATAACAGCGATTTATGGTAATTATTAAATTAATTGAGCCCTTTTAAAAGTTATGTCATCGTAATAGATTTGAAAAAAACCAACAGTTTTGAAAGTTTTCGTAAATGGGCTAGTGACATCGAATTGTAATCATTAATTTAACGATATTTTTGAAATATATTGTATCTTCGACTCTTAACTATGGTTGGCCGCCTTTTTCATAACGCAAATACAAATAATCGGTTAGCCCACCACAAAGCAAATACTTTTCACAAATCTCGTTGAAAATTATTTCAATCAAGATATTTCAGCAGCTCTTTATAAAACGGTTATGTCGGGGTCATTGCACGACCTAGATTTTTATCTGGCAAAAAGTGTCAACACGCCAATCTGACCGAAATGATACACGTATTCACACTTTTTACATTACGAGTACTTGTTAAATGAAAGATTCAGTGAAACATTTTTGGTGTAGTAATAACCAAATTAATTTCTAAGTTAAAAGCAGGAGCTTAAATTTGGTATTGCACTAGAAGAGAGTAGACCAGGAAATCAAATTTATACAATGAATGCAATTTCCTCCAAATTTCCCAACAACTTTTCCTTCCTGCAACCAAAACTCAACGCAACCTCAAATTCACCTCAATAATGGCAGATAATTGTTGCCACGAAAACGAGTGAATGCTAAATGTGTCAGATGATTCAGAGTGTTTCATAATAATGCTAATATAAACATTGCCATTATCACCGCATTTGCCAAGATTTCGTATACAAACAGGGCTAAGCATTGCTGTTGCAAACCGATGAAATTGCGAAAAAAGTCGCCACCAAACGAGTGAGAGATGAAACCGCACACACAAGCGCAGAAATAAAGAGGTCGCCAATGTTTCCACAATCGCTGGCAATGAAAACGAAAGCTTCCCAACGAAACGAGCGTCAAAGAAAGGTAAAAATAACATATTGGCTCACACAGCAAAAAGTAAAGCAAATAAACAAAAGGCGGCAGTGATTCAATGCTTGCAAGCTTTCAGTGTGTCGGTGTAACGGTCGGTGGACGAAAAAGTTGTGCTCATAACGTAGTATGGACGTGATTGCGCAATGCAAACCATGGAGTATGCGAACTTTAGCATAAAAGAAATGCAAATATATCTGCAAAGAAAAACATGTGTCCCACTACGTGGCCGCTTAGCCACAACTTGTTAATAATCATAAGCATTTGCTGACCTTCGTCTGTAATAGGCGGAATATTAATTCATTGGCACATCGCACTTTTATCACAAACAAAGTTCGCTACCATTTGACATTGAACAGTCGAAATAAACACATTAAAATGCAGATATTCAGCTTTAGTTTATGCTTTCTATGGAAATGTTTGATAAGCCAAAATAAAGCGTCGTTCACATTTTCAATGTATGGCTCATTTCGCTCGAAATACAAATCACCGTCTACTTTATAATATTTCGCAAAACTACGAATCTCAAAATGAATTACGATTAGAGTGAAACGAATGTGGTAGTTTTCTTTAGATTTAAAAACATGTTTTGAATTCCCTAAAAATCAGTTCATTAATTTTTTTAGACATTGAATTTCATTGCGCGAAATGACATGATTTAAAATTAACGAATTTCAAGTTGGATGAAATTTTTAACAGTTATACAATTTCATTATAGCATTTCCAGCAACTTTGCGAACAGACAACATATGTATCTGGATAGAAATTCGAAAAGCAGGCAGTTACTACAATGCAATGTTATTTCATAAAAAAATATTTGATATCCTAAACATGATATATTAACGTCGCCACAAAATTTGTAGCAATCAGAAGAAAACTTCGGATATCCGATTAAATTTATATGTATGAAAATTACCAGCATAACGAGTTTGTCCGTCTGTTGGTCTGAATATGCGAATTAGTCCCTCAGTTTTTGAAATGTCGATATGAAATGTTTAAAACGTTCCTTTCTGTTTGAAATGCGGCTTATTTGTCGTAACCACTAGTATCAGATCATTTAGCATATAGCTGAACTATTAAAATCATTTACTTAATTTATATTTTTTCATTTGACAAGATATGTATCTCCAAAGAAATTATTCCGATCGGACCGCTATAGTATTTGGGAAGCGTATTAAAGCGTGGCTGCAACAGTTTGCTTTTGTTTTTTGTAGATTTTGTTTTGCAAATTAGTACAAGTGCAAATTCATGCGGTCCAATCAAGTCAACCATAAATAACATGAATTTGTAGTGCATACTTTTAGGCATTTTAGCTTTGTTTGAAAATAAGCTCATGCGCGTGCTTTCATTACATAAGCAATTAACAGGTTTGTGGCATAATTTTAGACTGAACGACACGAAAGTCAATAAATTAGTTGTTGTTTGTGCATTTCCAGTGGATTGAAAAGCACACGATTGTTGATAAATAATCATTACCGTTTAAAATCGCTTGTGAATAGTAGTGTTAAAGGGTTTTTATTAATAGCGCCAAATAGTTTTACTTACTTAAGGTGAGATTTTAAGCTGAATTTAACCAAAAATTTCATTCGGGGAAGTTGAAAAACCATTACAGCTGTTCAAAAATGAGTGAAAATACTACCTTCACTAAATTGCTATCGATTACTTGGCAACGAAGAACTTCCGAAGAAAGCACAAGTTTTCCAGCACTTAACATCACTTCAAAAAACAATTCTTATGCCCTCTTGAAACAGTTCGTTGACGAAGTTGACTCAAAAAAGTTTAATTGGTGGAAAATCTGTCGGTCGGGAAATTCAAGTAGCAAGCATTCCGAAATTTACCTTGAAGACAATTTGCCAAAGAAACTTGAGCTTTTGCCGACAGCTGTGATAAATCCAGTCATTGCGGTGGCGCGCTTGAGTGAGGCATGCGCGAGGTAGAAAGTTATTCACTTAAGTGCATACCGTTACTTAATGGTGTTTGGTGCGGATGTTAAAGGATTTGTGGAGCTACTCTAACGGAATAATGTCAGGACGTGGATGACGCATTTTGCAACTACTATAAATATAAGGAGAATATATATCCTTCAGTTTTTATTCTGATCGATATGCAAATACAGCCAAAGTGAGAGTTCTTTATACCATTTAGATCAAGTTTTCTGGAAGAGGGATCAGTGCTTGAAAGATTTACAATACCAGTCTATGAAGCCTCGCCTACCAGAGAAAGCAACTGCTAAATTTATTATTATAAAAATTTGTTTTTGTGTTGCTAAAACAAATTCATACCATTGCTTTAAATTCACAATAGCTTCGTCCAACGTTTTCAATAAGTAATCACTCGCCGGCCTTGTTGTGATGTTGAAAAATTATAATAACATTGAAGTGGTCAAAGTTCAATGCAGAAACCGTATTTTCACACACACGTACAGTCACACTTTCGTAGCGAATAGCGCCAGAGCAGATGAGGCGGGTTCAACGGCTTTGGACAGCGCTCCAACGCTTACCACACATTCACACAACTTCCATAACACATACTAGTAAGTGTGTATGTGTGCGGGTGCTTATGCCGGCACGTAAACGCTCACGTTTATTCCATTGCACGATCAAAGATGAAAACTTTGCGAAAGCAAATTATGGTAATGTTAGAAACGGAGAAAAGAAAGCATAAACACGTGAAGAAATATGAAATCTCAGCAACAATGAAATTGCCAAGCATTTGTCTAGCGAGAAAACTGAAAGTAAAAGTTTATGACACACACTTGTACATTAGTAAGTATGTAAGAGCAAATAACGGTGACGTTGTTCAGAGTTTATACGAAAATCACCGCCGCTTTTGAGAAGCATCAACACAACTCGTTTTCTGGTCGCTTCGGTAACATTTCTAAAGCGCGCATTGTAAACAGATCTCGCAATGCTTTCGTTGCCGCTGGCTGCACTTGAAAGTACTCGAACACATGCTTGCTTTTACTCCACACGTTATGGGAAGAGCGTATATGCAACATGCAACAAATGCTCGGATATTGCAAGCCAAACGGTAGATGGCCAAATAGCGCGGCTGTTGAATACCAGAGTCACTGTTTGCGTTCACTTCAGTAAGCTCATATTATCATTATATTTCTCTGGTATGAATGAAAAAGTTAATGCCAAAGAAACATTCTCTCAAGCCAAATTTTGTTACCACATTAAGTATGCTTAGCAAAATTAGAAATTGTTGCTTTTGCTTCTAAAATTTCTCATTTGCAACGCTTCATACTTCTCAACAAAGTTCATCACATTACCCGTGTGCTCATAAACAATTACCAACAACAACAGCTTTTGGTGGCAATGCTATCCATGAATATATTACAGGTACTCTATATACATACAAGACATTCTCAACAAACAGGTTACGACGGCGCAAATGGGGCCATTTGTTTATTTGTGCAATTTCGTATAAGTCATAACACAAATCTCCATAAAACTTTTTTTTGCCACTTAGCACACAGAGGCGATGAATAACCGGTAGCAATTCACCTCTTAACAATGATAATTTGGTCATTAGAGCTGCGTAATTTAAAAGCGAAATCGTAAAAGAATGAGCAACGGACGGAAAAGAGTACATAGGAAGTAAAATTGTTGGTGTAAAGATTAATGGAATTAGTGGCGCTGTAGTGAGGATGCATAGACATGTGCCGATGTGTATTATGTAATTATGTAATTAGTTCAAATTAATTTTTCCGGCTTTTTGTTTCATTTTCATAAGTTCTCATATAATTTATCAAAAAAAGCATCAAGACTTTGGTAAGCTATTAGCAGCATTGAGCTTTGTAAAGTAATAGTAATATAATATATATGGAAGCCCTGAGTAAATATTGATAGCCATAAATGACTGATTTTCAATTACACTCTACGAACAACTAAAACAGAAGGGTCAGTTGTAAACACTTCAAAACTTTCATTTAGCAACAAATTTGCTAACTTTGTCCTAAGCATCCAAAAGTAACGTTAGTAACGAATCAGTGAGCAAAAATCTTCAAACAAAAAGGCACACGTGTAAAGCAGATAAGAGACCAACTCTAGCCGCAAGAGAAATCAGTAAAAAATGCAAATTGCTCCAGACAGACAAACGAAGGCAAAACGAACCACTCGAACGTATAACAAATCACGCACATTTGTTAAGATTTCGAAATTTATGTTTTAGTACAATTTCTGTTTTGAGATCACCCTTCCCTTGCATTATTAAGATAGGTATTTTATAGCCGCAAGGTTACAGCAAAATGATAGCAGACATTTGCTATGAAAGCACATCCCAATAATACACCATTCTCAGCCCAAATAATAGTAATATCGGTTTCATTAGTAACTAGTTTTAAATGAGTAACATTTTAGATGAGTTAATTAGTTATTAAATTCTGTAATGTACTTGAAGAGGTCATATCTAATTATACTTGGTTTTAAAAGACAAAAGTTAGCAACAAATTCGCAAACAATTTAAAATAGTTTTGGGCCACTAGTTCTAAAGGTGTTCAAAAAGTTACCAAATCAATAACAGCTTGAGTTCAAAATGGAACAGATTTATCCATACGAAACGACACAAATTTCATTCACTTTCATTCATACAATTTTTTACTGATGGAAATAAAGTGAAAGGAAAAACGTGTGGCAATAGAATTAACGCCTACGCCATAAATAAAAGTGAATAAAGTTTAATGATTGGGGCGTCACAAGGCACAAAGCAACTGAGGGATACGGAGGTCGTGCGGTAAAAAAAAGTTTGACATTTAAGGGCATATCACGTGGCTAATTAAAAGCGCTCCTCCCACTTAAGCGCTTTTTGCTTCAGTATTATGATATTTAATAAAAACGCTGTGAAAGTAGGAGAGCTGAAAGGAAGAACAGAACGCACAGAGCGTAACAAGCTCTGTCAATTTGGCTACATGATATCATTCTGAAATTCCGCTCTCGTCCTTTTCTCCCCAATAAGCTGCATTATTTGTACGAACCGCCTACATCGGACATATAGCTGCTAAGGTTGTATGAAAAACTTTTTCATGGAGCGACTTCTTCAAGAAATTTGATATATATTATTGTCTAATCAAATGGTGAAATATCCGAAAAAAATCTTAAGATCGGAGCGTATGGCATGCTATATATGAACTGACCGGTCAATATCAAGTTCTTGCCCAGAATCTTTTATATTTGTGAATGGTAGTACAGCTTCTTTGCAACTTACACTCGTTCACAATGTTTTGTGCGGGTAGATCGCTTCTTTTGCTGATATGAGAAGTCTGTTTGTGCGCATGTCGACCAAGCGCTTTAGTGTCTCGTTATGGTTGACAACATCATCAGCAATAACCAAAGCAGAAATGCAAATTTTTACTGATGCTAAACTGTCTGGCCATGCAGCAGCAATCAGTTAGTCACTAAAAGTCAATGGACTAAAGCAAGAAAGAGAAAAGCGCCTTACAAGCGTTGTGTTTGTTTCGTTAGTGTAAATACGGGACGAAGGTGCGGCGCAGTTGTATTTAGTAGTAAAAGTATTCACATAAATTATACAAAACAAAAATTGGAGAGCCAATTGTTAGAAGAAAATGGTGGAGGCGAATTCACCTTTTATTTGTAAGAATGAGTACGACTAAATTACACTGCAAGTGTATATAGCGCAAAAGGGTTTCAATAATAATAAAATATTTTATCAAATTTTGTTTGGGTTCTTACCGTCTATGTCCCCATCTGCTGCAAATTGCTTAAGCATTTATTAATGACTTACATTCGACTTAGTAACAAATTCCCTCATAATGTTCGCCATAAGAACTGACACATGAAGTAGTATAAGTACATGTGCTTTAGCTTCTATGGATCAGGACTTGGATCAAATTTATGAATTAGAAAATATACACACACATAAGCGCAAAGTGCCAGTACAGCTGGCAGAAAGCAGTCAAGCAAGCGTTGAGACATCATCAAAGCTATTCATATGTATATAGATGTAGATATGTATATATATATACATATAAGTCCAGCTTACATTAGGCAACCATATGTGTGTGCAACAACAATTGCAAACAGCTGAGAGTAAAGTGAAATTTACTTGTTTTGTTTTTTTGATCTGTGCCGCATTTTAAGGTGAATCGAAGCGCTTCATACAAGTTTGTCCAGTGGAGGTGCAATAGTGAAACACACTCAGTGTAGAAGAAAGGTCTTATTTAAATGACGCCGATTAAATAATTATAATGCGCACAAACGCAGCACCCAGTGGCGCAGTACTCACCGCACGCATGCAGGTTCACATATACACACATTCGGCGTGCTCTTGTTTACCTGTTGACCATTATTGCGTCGTCTACAGAATGTATGCCAGATGTCAAAGAGATTCTGCTCCGCGCGCCAGCATAGCCACCAGTTAAATGCGGTCAACGCAGAGCAATCAACGGCTTTTCCGTTTTGTTTTTGGCGCTGCATTTCTTTGCCAGAAGGCGCATGCATTTGTACGTGTGTAAAAGAGTTTCTTTGAGAAAAGTCAGAATTTGAAGCAAAAAATTAAATTTGAGTTAAAATTGCTTACTTGTATGTTTTGCTGTTGTTGTTATGGTGCACTCAATGTGCTGCGCTTGCGCCGAACTCGATCGCCGCAGCGAAGTGAAAAGACCACATTGCGTTGGCAGACCGGCGATCACGGGCTTTGTGAGTTTCTCAAACTGTTGGCGATGTTTGGTCATTTCATTTCGAAACTGGATCGAGACGCTGTCAATACAGTCAAAAACGATTGGTACAAGTTTTGCCTACATACATACATACGTACATACTGATATTTACATATGTATGTGTGCGCGTGTGATTTTTGTTTTGTTTTGTTTTTTGTTGATTTCGAGTAGTAAAATTGACATTGCGCGGGAAAATCGTGAGAGGTTAACCATCAGAAGTTGTTGTTGTTGTGTTCGACTTTGACAAACCTCTCGCAGTAAAAGAGAGAGTGTGAAATTTGTTTGTGAAGTTTATGCAAATTTTGCGCATTTTGATTAACCAATATTTATATATGCTTATCAGCATCCATCACTGCAGTTTATTCGATTTTCTCTTTACTTATTTATATCCGTCTTTCGGTTTCAGCAATGACAACACGAACAGAAACTCACCAAAGGCACACTTGGCCCGCGCTGTTGCTAATTTCGGCCTGTTGTGTTGCACTTGGGGCCGGTCAGGGACTGCGTTTGCCCGATCAGCAACCTCAACAACAACAGCAACAACAGCAACAACCTCAACAACAGCAAAATGTTCAACAGATTTTCGCTCCACAGCCACAACAATTACATCCACAACAGCAACAGCAACAGCAACAACAGCAGCAGCAATCGCCTGCTGTGAGTTATGGACAGGAGCGCGGTTTGGGCTCAGCATTTCTGAGTTTAATTGGCCTGCAGCAGGATAACGACCCCTATTTGGCGCGTACAAATCAAAATTGCGTGAGCGGCGATTTATCCGAGTGCTTCAAGACACAAGCGCTCGGCAGCTTCGATGAAATTTTCTATCGCGACCAATATGCGTAAGTTTTACAGGGCAACAGGCAACAGCATCCTTTCAAAACAGATTAAATATAATAAAAATTCATTTTTATAATTTTCTTCTTTTGTAGTTTGTCTGATTTCGCTCGCATCATTCGTTTGCCTGAAACGCAGCAACGCTCACTCTTGCAGGAGCCTTTCGAGTACTCTCAGGAACCACGCAACGAGGATAGCGATTGGGACCAATTGGTAAAATACGCACTAAGACGTGCTGAACGGTGAGTGTGTAACAGTTTATTTGTAACACGTATTTCCTCGGCCCTTGTTACTCACATTCGCGATTTACTACTTCTTCATATCGTTTGTAGCTTTGTCAAGTCCACAGCATTGGAAGTCGACGTTCCTGAGGAACTCACCGAGGCGGGACGCTATTCTGCGCGTTTTATTGGGAACGACATTGACAGTGAATTGGACATAATTGAGGATAAGCATGCGCCCGTCTTCAGTAAGTCGCGCTCCAAAACATGTAAATAATCTATCTATTGATATTATATCCTAGGGAATCAAAAAATAAAATTTAAAATATTAATTTCTTCTCTTAATAGCTCGCAAGAAGTTGAAGAAAATGATCATCCCATTGTTGTTGGTATTGAAAATCTTCAAGCTGAAACTGTTGCTCTTCTTGCCCTTCATCCTCGGCATTGCTGGTTTGAAGAAGATACTTGGCTTGGCTGCTATCATACTACCCGGTTTGTTCGCTTACTTCAAACTGTGTCGTCCACAAGGTGGTCCCGGTTTTGGTGGTGGTGGCTTCTCTAGTCTCTTTGGCAGCAAAAATACCTTCCCCGAGTACTCACCACAAGGTGTGGGCTCAGCCACTTATTACCATCATCATGATCACTACGAGGGTGCAGGGGCTGGACATGGTCAATTCTATCGCCAGGATCCCTCCTTTTCGAAGCCATACACAGATTACTACAGCAAAAATTACCAAACTGTTGGCAACGGCGGTAATTCTGTAAGTTTTGGAGATGCTCACGAAGCCGCTTACTCGGGGTATTATGGCCGCAACACTGGCAAGGATATACAGAGCGAGCAGAAGAGTTAGAGCGCGACGAAACTAGACCTAGCGCCGCCATATTCCCTTTGCCATCCCAGTGGCACGACTCATTGAAGTTGTGCTCGTGTTTTTGTTTTCTTCTATGAGTTGAGTTTTTGTTGTTTTCATTGATTTTGTTATATGCTAGTGCGTGTTTTCGCCGACCGTTGAATTGTAAATATTTTAGTTGCTCAAACACTATTTAGCTTTAGTGCTGGGCTCTCATCCAATGTCCTAGCTAATTATTTATTAACCTTTACATATGTATTGATTGTATTTTATATAAATAAATTATAAGACATTTTCATAAATAGAATTACCGTTGAGTTGGTTTAACTTTACTGGGTTTCGGTAATTGGCTGTTGTTTCATGTATGCACCCCTTTAGGAAAATTCGATGTTTTGAAGTAAGATTCTCAGATATCCATACCTCTAAGCAAAAGCTAATATTACTCATCTAATAGCACTTGTTTAAGGCTACATAGTATACAAAGGGAATCAGTCATTTTCATTACTATCCCGTATCCGAAATTTCTTATAACTAAATTAAGTCATGATCATTCAAAAGTTAAAGCAATCATAATGTTTGACAAATCTTATACAAAAAACGTGTTTCCGAATCACTCCGATCAATCTCCAAAATACAATTGTTTAAATAAAAAAATTCTAGTGTGAGTGTTGCCACACTGAAAATATCAAGGGCAACTGAGAATACAATATCCAGAAAATTCGAAAAAAAATGTATTTTGCGAAGTTGGTAGGTCTGTCCTTATTTACTAAATATGAGCGCGATCTGTCAACCAGTTTGTTTACATCAAATACTCTTCAACTGATAAAATATTAAAAAGTGAAGGATATGATGCTTGAAAATCGAGAGAGAGATAGAAATAGAGATCGACATCTCTCGAGAGTCCGTTCGAATGTTTTTGGTGATTACTTTGGGTATGAAACGCGTTTTGCTCGACTCGTCCCGATAATGCTGAGTTTTTTTTAAAGAACGCCGATTAGATTTGACTCAGTGTGATTTTTCCTTGTTTCCCAAACTAAAATTATCCGAAGTGATAAAACTAAATTCGCAAAAGGAACTGATGTCCATTCAAAAAACTGCTTTTGAAAAAAGCTTCGAGGACTGTAAAAATCATGGTCATAAGTGTTTTACATGTGGTGGGCGATTAAAGTTGTCCTTGGGCACAGAGGTCCTGTTAGTCGACATCTGAGGGCTTGTCAAATTTAAGTCCGATTTCAAGGAGTTTTAGACGTGAGACGGACTAACATAAGAAAACAGTTGTGCAAATGTGTATACTTGTATATACATGGCGTACGGGATTTTTCCTAAGCGTGGACAATTTCACTATTGTACTTTGATGAATTTAGAAAATATCTGACACCACACACATCTGGCGTTCAATTTCGTTTACGCTTACATTCCTTTTACTGCTTCTCTTTGGACATCGGTAGCTTGCGGATGTCAACAGCGTTCAACTATACAATTTTAAAAATAAAAATTGCAAAATATTTTTAAATAAATTGGAGCATTTTGTAAACTCAACTTAAGTTATAATAAGGTCTTAATTGTGCCATAAAACTCGATATTCATTCCATCTACTAAGTGCCATCAAATACTGGTGACCCGCAAACAATGCACGACAGTAGCTGACCGATTCCAAGTAATGCAGATATGGATTTTTCAGTGGTGTAATACTCAATTCCCCGATGTCAAGCGTTAACATACATAGATGCGTTGTGCAGTAGGTTTCTGGTTCACTATGAAATTGTTCAGAACGGATTGCTATAGCATATAGCTTTCATACAAACTGAACACATAGTTACTAACAGAAATGCTATTTAGCTTCGGTGCAACCGAAGTTAACGTTTTTTCTTGTTTTGAAGTTGGTACCACTCATGCCATTTCAAAGCACGACGATCGTCTAAACAAACAACAACAACATTTCAACAAAGCTGGCGAAGTGGCAACGACTGAATTAGCAGAAATCGATTTCCAGTCCCAACAGTTGTTTTTGTGGCTATGAGTGTGCCTCGCCTGAAAACGTAATGCCATAAAGCGTTGAATGTTTACCATTGAAGGCACTTAACGGCACACTTGCGCTTACATATTTTACGAAAACACAAGTTGCATCCACTAACAACCGCCATGGTCATGGCCATATTGTTGTTAGCGATTTCGTTGTTGCAGCCAGGCAACATTTCTCAAAAGAAAGCTGCTCGCAACAATTGCTGATGGCTGGTGTTTATGTGCTAACAGCGGCACTAGCTCACAATGTGGCGCGTGGTTAAGTTGCTTAGCCACCGAGATGGTTAGGCAGCGGGCCGATTAGAGATATGCAGTGAAATTGCTACAATGCAACATTAGACGTATTTGCCACAGCGCCAAACGTGGTATTGTGCGCTTATACATATATAGCTTACGCTCAAATGACGCGCAGCTGTGGAACTTATCAGCCAGTCAATATGTCAGTCAGTCTGTTAGTAGATTGGTGAGTTGTGCGCTTGTCAATTGTGTGAAACGGTTACTGCTATTTCTGTCTTCGTCGACTGCTTTTATTGAACCTAATGATTTTCTTTACAAACATATATTAATTGCAGTTTCAATAAAAATACACTTCTGCTCTTCATGCTCGCATTTCTGCGCCGAAAGGCGGTGTGATGGCGGGTTCGCGTGTCGTTGTGCCAATGATGAATCCTTTCAGTTTTTATTTAACCCGTCTGAGTTGTTATTCTAGACTTGATAATTTCTTTCTTGCATTCTTCTTTGCAAGTTAACCCAGTTTTCGGTCGCAGATTCCTTAGCACTTTTGGTAGCACTGGTATTTCTGTTCTTGTGCAGTTGTGGAGATACATGTATTAGAAAACTACATAAATCGTTTATATGACTATTTTTTAACTTTCTTTATTACACCCAGGAAAATAACCTTTATTATGTTGTCAGAGTTGTTCCCAAATAGCGCAATACAAATATTAAAGAAGAGAGGTTTTTCAAAACTAAAAATATTCTTAATACATTTTGGTATGTTTAGAGAAGATTTCATTTTTAGGACTATCCGTAGCCTCAGTATAACCTGTTAATATGCATGGTATGGTATGTTAAAGGGTCTAGGTTTGCCATAGCATTGGTCGGTCTTTTATTAGAATTTTCATTTATGAGAATGTTTGATATAAATACAAGAATAACATCGCAAAAATTGTGGTTGAATATAAAAATATAGGCTCACCGAGCCTATATCTTTATATCTTTATCACTATACTGTGATAAAGTCACAAGGCAATAAAATTGAGATTTTAAATTAGAGAATTTTATTGTGACTTTTTGTGACGATTTTGCAATTCACTACGCGACAGTCACAAAAACCTCTCAATTGAAAACGAACAGGTCTAATCAGCTCTTAATTTTACTATTTAAAGATGTATTTACACTTGAATGAAAATAAATATGTCGACAACAAATATTAAATTTTCTATAACATAGCCAATAAACATAATTATCAATAAAAATATATATTGACTTTTATCTTAAAGATAATAAGATAACAAAATCAGAATCTGACTTATATTATTGATACAGCGCGCCAGTCGTTTCTTCCTTTCGCTACGTGGCGCCAATTGGATATTCCAAGCTTAGCCAGGTCCTGGTCCTTCCAACGGAGTGGTGGTCTTCCTCTTCCTCTGCTTCCCCCGGCGGGTACAGCGTSGAAYACTTTCAGAGCTGGACTGTTTTCGTCCATTCGGACAACATGACCTAGCCAGCGTAGCCACTGTCTTTTAATTCGCTGAACTGTGTCAATGTCATCATATATCTCATACAGCTGATCGTTCCATCGAATGCGACAGTCGTCGTGGCCAACGCGCAAAGGACCATAAATATTTCGCAGAAATTTTCTCTCGCAAACTCGCAACGTCGACTCATCAGTTGTTGTCACCGTCCAAGCATCTGCAGCATATAGCAGGACGGGAATTATGAGTGGCTTCTAGAGTTTGGTTTTTGTTCGTCCAGAGAGGACTTTGCTCTCAAATTCAAAAAATCTCAACGAAATTATCTACAACTTCGAATCTAAGACTGTCAACAATGATGTGGGGGTCAAGTCGTGAGTGCGCCGACTGTTTGTTTGATGACAGGAGATATCTCGTCTTACGCTCGTTCACTGCCAGACCTACTTCTTTTGCTTGCTTGTCCATTCTGGAGAAAGCAGAAGAACGGCGCCGGTGTTGAGGCCGATGATGTCAATATCATCGGCATACGCCAGCAACTGTACACTCTTATARAAGATTGTACCTTCTCTATTTAGTTCTGCAGCTCGAATTATTTTCTCCAGCAGCAGATTGGAGAAGTCGGACGATAGGGAGTCGCCTTGTCTGAAACCACGTATGGTATCGAACGACTCGGAAAGGTCCTTCCCTATCCTGACGGAGCTCTTGGTATTGCTGAACGTCAGTTTACATAGTCGTAAGTAAATTCAGAGCTAGCTGCATAAAGGCAGCTCCTTTTCGTGCTGTCGAAAGCAGTTTTGATATCGACGAAGAGGTGACATGTGTCGATCCTCCTTTCACGGGTCTTTTCCAGGATTCGGCGCAAGGTGAATATCTGGTCGGTTGTTGATTTTCTAGGTCTGAAACCACACTGATAAGGGGACGCAGATTGTGGGAATTCCTTATCAGTTCTTCGCCTTCACTTTGTCCCGTTCATCGCATTTCATTTTAAATGTTCTTATTTCTAGTGCTTATATTAAAGAACTTAAACTAATATGTTAAATAACTTGGTTAAATATTTAGTACTTAATTCCTGACTGAGAGATATAGAATATGTTGTCTTTTGAGTCTAGTAATTTCATTGCTGCCATCTAATAACATGATTGCCAAAGGATTGTCATGATAACTGATTCTGTGTGAATACGTTGTACTAAATTATTTAATCTCTGCTTTAACAAAAGGCATATTAAGATCTGTATGAATGGCTTTATTTGTTATAAACCAAGGGGCGTTTGTAATAGTTAGGGTTTTTGATTGAAATCATTTAAATTACCAGCAATGCTCCAAAGCTGCACACCGTAGATGCAGATTGATTTTAGTATGCCTTTATATAATAGCAATTTATTTTCAAGATGTAACGGCGATTTATATCCGAGTAGCCAATACAGTTGTTTGGTTTTTACTTTTAATTGCTTATTTTCAGCTTGTATGTGCTGTTTCCATGTTAACCGTTTGTCCAAGTGCATGGTGAGGTATTTAGCGCTATGACTTTTGGGTATAGCATTGCCATTTAAAAGCAAGGAAGGGCTATCGCTTCGCCTTAATGTAAATAAAACGTGCATTGTTTTATTCGCGTTTACTTCATTCTCCAGCAATCTAACCAAGTTTGTATCTTATTCAATTGCACCAAATTAGTTGCTTAAACAGGAGACTGGCTTGACGACAAAAGAGCAGTGTCGTCAGCTTATGTAGTAATTACTACATTTTCAGTTTCAGGTATGTCAGAGGTTAAAAAAGTACAAGACCAAGCACACTACGCTGTGGTACTCCAGCATTTATGAATCTTATGTCAGAGCCCATGATGCCAAACTTTATCGAATGCTTGCTGAATGTCCAAAAATGCTGCCGAAAATTGTCTTTACGTTCTAAAGTCAGTAATGTATCTAGCTACCGTACCGTTACCGTGATAACGGCGAAACCCAAATTGATGTTCAGGTATTACCTTGTTTTCCTTTAGTAGTGGCAATATTCTACGCAAAAATATTTTTTCAAATACCAAACGTTATTAACGTCTTTGATAGGTACATTGCTGTTCTTAGGTCTTTTTAGATATTTTGTAGCATTCCAAATCTTATGATCTTCATTATTTCTATAATTTAAACTCTCAATATAATCAGAAATCGAATTATTTTTGAAGTCTTGTAAATTTTCTTTTAGCTCTTTTGTGGCTTTATTTAGAGTAGTTTTGTCTGTTGGATTTCTACTGATTTGCCACTTTTTTCGTAAACGTCTTTTACTCTGAATTAATGTTCTAATCTCTGCAGATACATTTTATATAGCTATAGTTTATGAGATGAAAATTCATTCCTTTTTTGGGGAGTGGCAGCAAAAGCTGCTTCCAGAATAAGGTATGTAAAACCTTCGACTGCATCATCCAGTTCAGATTGAGATTTAATAGAAGTGTTAAGTATTATATTTTGCTATATCCATAGCAATAATAGAACATAGTTCATCAGAGCTAACAGCATCTAACAGTTGAGTTGGAATACCTTTGTATACAGCAAACTCTAGAAGGTCAGGAATTTTTAATGGATCACTCGGCCAGTAGGTAGGCTCACCGCTTGACAGAGTTCGTAAATTATTCTTTATAAAGCATTTATAATGCTCTCTACCCTTTCGGACTTATAGTACGTGAGCCCCACCAGGGATGCTTAGCGTTGTAATCACCTCCTACAAAAAATATTTCACCGAGAGAGCGGAAGAAACTGTGATATTCCGTGGTTGCTATACTATGCCTTGGTGGTGAGTACAAAGCTTAATTATGTAAATCATTATTGTTAGACTTCATTTTTATTCCGGCAGCTTGTATAGATGGCGTTGGAATTGGGTCCAGTGTGTCATATTTGATAAAAGACTTAATTGAGATTGCACAGCCAGCATGAGCCCTGTTACGTGGATGATTAGCAAAGTTTTCGTGTTTGAGTTGATTACAAAATACAAAAAAACGACAATAGATTATTATCTATGATGATCTATATTCAGTACCTGCTAATTATCAGGTCACAAATATGAGACAATATTTTGTCACTAAAGTGTAGAGATTATGTTGTGAATAGTAGCTAGTCACAAATTGAGACGTTACCTCAAAATGTTTCAAATAGTAGTAGAGATTGCCTACAAAATTGCGCTATAAGAAATATGAACTATTTGAAAAAGTGTTTCATTTGATGGTAAGACTGGGATCTAACTCAAATCAATACATAAATAAAATACGTACTGCATGCTTTGAAGGTAAACAATAACTGTATAACAAATTAAAAATATGAAAATCACTTTAATTGTACACAATTTAATATAAAGGTTTAATTTTCTTATGGGGGCCAATATTTTAAGCTATAGTTTTGATACTTACAATATCAAGTTTTTATGATAATCACTTACTTGAAACATGATATCTTTAGACAGTTTCAAACGTCGCACGACGTTGTCATTATCCAAAAGGCCTTTGAATCTATCTATTAAGCAGTCAGACTGTTCAGATCAGATTTTCCATTTTTTTGGGTTTTAAAGCACATATGTATCTGTAGTATTCTCCGCGAGTTCTAATGCAGAAATTTTCGCGTTTTGTTTGTCGGCCGTAGATTCGTGATTTCTCTTCGTCAATTTTCAGTTCGATCGAAAATGTTCCTCAGCTTTTTATCTTCGATTTGGGAGAGTTGCAAGCAGCGTATTTCTCCTCTTTCCTCCTCTGAATCCACCACTGTATAATTACTTAGTCAATATCATAAAAATACAAGGTGCATTCCAAAGTAAAAACAATTTTTTGAACATCAATATGTCGACTGATGCGTTAGAATCTGCAATCTTTATCGATTGTCCAGTGAGAATTTCATGACATTTCATTGATTGGAAGTGAAGTTTTTGCATTTGAAGTGTCAGTATTTTTGTGTTATCGAAGCGAAAATTAGCCTCGAACAAAGATCCAACATACATTTTCTTTTAAAATTGGTAAAACTTTTACCAAAACGTTTCAATTGATGAAACAAGTTTATGACGATGATTGCTTATCCCGTAGCAGAGTGTACGAGTGGTTTCAAAGTTTTCAAAGTCGTGAGGACATAAATGGCAATCCATATGTGGGCCAATCAAACTCCGTGGTCACCGGAAATTTCATCGAAACTGTGCGTGAATTCATCAGAAATCTGCCGAAATCAGCATTGAAATTCACGGAAATGGAATTGAACATCTCCAGAACATCGATTTATCGCATTTTGACCGAACATTTGGGCTTACGAAAGGTGTGTGCACGAGTTGTTCCGCACTAATTGACTGACGGCCAAAAATTGTTCAGAATCCAACATTCGAGGGACGATTATTTGACCAAAAATCACATTTTAACCATTAACCACCCCACATATTCATGCATTTGCCCATGAAAGGAAAGCGTTATGCAGACGTAGAGGCCATTCAAAAGGCTTACTTGTCGACATACTGGCGACTATACCAGCCAACGTGCTAAATGACTCGTTCGACATGCCTTTGTACCGTGAAAAAAGATGTATTGAAGCAGAAGGAGACTATTTTGAATTAAAGAAATTGATTTTGCCGAAAAAAATATTTGTTCTGTTTTTTATGTCCTGTTTACTTTGGAACACACCTTGTATTGTATTTCACCTACTTACTTGCAAAATGTGTTCAATTATAATTATAATTCCTAGATCTGGTCACAAAAGAACCAAACTTATATCAATTTATTGCAGAGTTCGTTGAAAAACTGATCAGGCATATTTGTGTTGAGAAGTTAGTATATTATCAATAAAATACTCCCGCCAATTGGTATCTGATAGGACATCAACCGTACCAGTCCTGACTAGTTGGACTTAAATAGTATGTATGTGAAAAGGTCTATAACTGGTTGATTTGACTGCAGACAAGCACTTGAAGTATGTGTGAATCATAAATTGCAATGCGCAAGCAATTAATTGTGAACCGCGTAGTATGCACAAAGATGCAGCGTAAAAGTCTCAATAGATTTTCCCACACTGGAAAGTGTTGCACTTTCTGTGGTGGCAATTTCAACTGTAAACAAACAAGGCAGAAGTGCAAATATTTATTTACAGACGCGCACCGCCGTCGACCTGCAGTAATAAAGTGAAAATCGTAAATATAATGGTGTGGTTTAACCACATGCATATTTATACCCATAATTGTGCGAGTATGTGGGTAATGATGCTGAACCGCCGGCAACGACATTAAGGAAATTTTAAATTTTCACTGTGGAAATCAGTGTTGGGAATTGGGTTTACTGAATGTTAGAAGTGCTGCATGCTTTGAAGCTAACTCTACGGATATATGTATAAGTGCATGGGTTAGGTGGAAAGTGTGGTGCATGTTAGGCTTGTGCCAAGTGCTAGGAAGAAGTCGTTCGCTGCCTAACTTGGTCAAAGACGTCGGCAAGTAGAAGCGCTTAACCGCAAGTATATTTGTATTAAAGTTTTAATAGATTAACAACAACAAAGAAGTTTATAAAACTAAAGCCTACTCCAGCAATTCGCTGCCTCGGTCCTCATTTATTTGCTGCAAGTTGCAAAGTGCGACACACGCAAACAACAGCAACATTGACTTTGGTAAAGGCACCAGTGCGAACGGTAGTGGCTGTTACATCTCATTCCTTGCACTTGAAAAACAAGTTGGTGCATTTGTTGTTGTTCTCTTTTTAAAATTTGAGCCCGTTGTTATTTTGCTTGCAACATACTGTCTGCTTGCTTCTTTTGGCATATCACTCATTCACTTAACTAACTGGGATTCTACAACTAAGCCACCGATCGGGTTTTCTAACAACTGCAACCAGCAGCCTGATCCCGCTCAGCTTAGCAGCAGCAACAACAGCTATGTTAACTGCGAAGTGCAGCAATCCAAGCTGCCTCGAAGACACCACACGGATAGTCGCTTGCCGCTTGTACGTGCATATAAAACCTTAATCACGAGCACGAAATTCGCATTAGGTCTTTTGATATCATGACGATGTCATCGCATTCTAGCGCTCGTGCAGTGTCAATGTGATTTCAAAATAAAATAGCAAAATACTTTAAAGTGCAGTGCGCAATTTTATACTCTACAATTAAAAGGAATAAAAGTGCTCATGTAAAAAGGACATCATTCGTTTCGCTTGCGCTAATTAACTGTTCGTCGTTCACCTATGTACTTTGCCAAATTTTGTAACTTTAAAGTACTTTTCTGAGTTATCCTGCATTGCATGCGCTTGATATCCTGTCTAAACACATATGCAGCGGTTAAAGTGCAGTAGTGCCGTTAAATTGAGTGTGTGTATGCGTTGAGTCGGGAATAGTGAGCTGCATAGATTTTTATACTACAGAATATTCAAAACCAAAGTGTATTGTGCTGCAGGTTACCCGCTTCAATAGATCCTATAACAGAAGCGGTAAAAACTCTTTGACACGAGTTCAAAATGAAAGCGCTAATATCGTTCGGTATAATAACACTTCTAGCCTTCGCTTCTGTGCAAGCTACTCCCGCCATCAGTTCCAGTGAAAATGCGGTAATTATTCGGTTCAATTTTTAAGGAAAAATACCTTTTATGAAGATCCTTATCTAGATTTTGATCTGTAAGTCGTGAGAATATCTTGTGAAATAAAAAAAGTTTCATATACGCACTTAATAGTGATCGATGAGTGATTTTGGCAGTTATTTTCAGTAGTGCATTGGACCTGAGAATATTTTTGGAAAGAAGTAATTGAATGAATTGAATACGATGCAATATTTAATAAAATGATGGTTTACTCGTTATATGGGGGCAAATTTCTTCACTTTTCTCCACTATGTCAATACATACTTCGCTTAGTTATACTACAATGAGCAAACAATGGCAATAATTTGTTTATAATTTTTAAAATCGATGTCGATCCCTATAATCCCCTTTGGCCACAATACACTTATGCCACCTTTTTCTTCCAATCCTCGAAAAAGTTGTTTAAGTCAATTTCCGGAGTAGTCTTCAATGTGCGTAACGATTCTCGTTTAATGTCTTCAACTGACTTCAAACGGTTTCCCCGCAGCGATCGTTTAAGGTTGCTGATTAGCCAGAACTCAAAACGAGCTAAGTCCGGCGATCACAGTGATTACGTCACGATATTGGTTGAAAATCTAGCGAAAAACGTAATAAGAAGAATAAATGCAGTAGGCGAAGGCGCGTTATCGTGGTGCAAAAACCAAGAATCGTAGACTCATAATTTCAACCTCTTTTTACGAATAGATTTGCGCAAAATACATATAACACTCAAATAGTATTCCTGGTTGACAGTTTCGGTCGGAAGGAATTCGAAGTGCACCACACCTCGATAAACGAAGAAAACTTGATTTTTGACTTGCTTTGGCGAGGTTTTTTCGGCTTCAGCATCTTTTTGAAACTATATTTAGTATATACACCGGGTCGTAAACATAGATGCAAGACTCATGGCGAGTAATAATATATTTCATGACATCCTGGTAGTAGGAAGGCATTATTTCACAAACGTTAATGCGATGCTGTTTTTCGAAAAAATGTAGTTATTTTATAGCCAATCGTGCTTTCACTTTCTTTAGGTCCAAATAATTTTTCAAAACGATCTTCACTGATACTGATGCCATTAAGATTTCTGGCTGTTAACCGTCGATTTTCAAGCAGCAATTCCTTTATTTTATTGACATGTTGGTTATCAGGTGATGTTGAAAGTAGTTCTAGACGTGGTTCATCGCCAACGCGTTCTTGATCCTCTTTGAATAATTTGTACCAACCAAAAACACTTGCTCGTGACAAACAATTAGCACCGCAGGAATTTAAAATTCGGTTTTCTATACTAAATTTTGACGTTAAAATTTGTATTGGTAATTATTTTAACGTTGTAGCAGTTTTAATGTTCCCGAAACAGTTTAGACTTCACAGAATGAGATAAAATCGATGGCATAAAACAAATTGATGAAATTGGGTAGTGTAACCCCAGACCGATGAGAGTAAGTTAAAGTTTTGGGATAGTTTTCTTATGTTTCAATACTATTATAATTAGTCATCAGCTAAAAATTAAATGTTTAAGGTTATACTGGTGTTCGGAATACACTACCTCACGTCTAAAATTCCTTTTTTGTTTAGAAAAATGGATATGAATTTCAAATACCTTTGAACAAAACATAAACCAACGTTCGTATGTTATTTGAAACATGTAATCATCGTATGACAATACAAACATACACATATACAAATACATTTACTTACTTAGATAGAATTAAAAATTGTATTTAAGGACAAGAAAATCCAAATAAAAATTGGAATTCTCACTTAATGAAGTTCTTTATTTCTTCCCTCGCCGTAAAGAAACTTAACTGAATTTTGACATTGGTCCTTCGAACCGGATTTAAAAATTTAAAATCCCATATTTTCAAAAATACAGGCAAAGTGGAAAGTCCGGTATTTATAAAGCAGACAAAAAAATAAAAGTCCTGTTATTCATACGGGCTATATACAATGCTTGTTTTATAATTAATTAAAAATTAAAATTATTAATGTTTTAAATAAAAATACATCCAAATTTGAAAAAGATAAATACAGTCAACTGGGATCATAAAGCCTCGTTTCTTAATAATAGTACCTATTGAAAAATTCTGAAAAATTCTAAAAAAAAATTGATTTTTAAGTCGTGAGATAGATCAATGGGTTAGTTTATACTGGCCGGCTGTCACGCCATACATAGATCTTTTACTGGTGTTTAGTATTGCCAGGTGGAGGTTCATTTTAATTTGAACTCATTCAAAAACAAGCAATATTAGCTACTTCCGTAAATCCTGAATTTGTTTGGTAGCTAGAGAGATGGTATTATGGGCATCTCATCAGTTATTTGGTTACCCAAAAATATTTTGTAGCCCGGAACACAGTAAAGATATTCCAATGGGCTGGAAGTTTGAAGAGTTGGCTGAAATCCAGCTCTGAGCAATAAATTCCAGCTCCCACTCAATTTGATTGCTTTCCTTACAGTTTTCTTCAGAAGCAACAAGTGACCACAAGGGTGGTGACAGTGCAACCCCTGAGGAGTTCCAATTGCGCTAATATGAGCAATGTGGCTTTGCTCCATTCCGCGTTGATCTTTCTGCAGCTCAGAAGAGTTTACATTGTTGACTGCTCCACTGTTTTCAAGAAATATGCCCACAGCATAATCCTTATGCTCTAGAGCATTTTCTGTCTTTAGAGTTAGCGAGGGAAAGGAAAAATCCGTTGATCTACCCTGCGTATAAGCGTGCTGTGCTTCCGCTATGTGAGCTCAGTGAAGATTGTCCCTATAACTTCGTCAGATAAAATTGGACTCACTCGCTCGAAACTACTAAAAGCGCGATAAATCAATAACTAATTGCCCCACAAACGTAAAATTTTCCTGCCGGGATGGTATGAGAGAGCTTTACGCACCCACTTTTTGGTGAAATCCCATATCTTAGGACCCGACCAACAACAAAATTTAGTACGGGGTATTCTTTTCATATTTCTATGTCACAGAATATACTTCCCGTATAAAAATTTAAGTTCCACTTAATTCGTTCAGTTTCCAGTACAAAAATCAAGAAGCAATTAATATAACGGGATGAAACTTAGCCCGAATAGTGTTTTTAGTACAGGCCTTTAGGTATCGAATATTTAGACTCTGGTACCTATAGTTGACATAGGCATCGTCCATCATGAATTCCTGGACAAACCGTCAACGCCAAGTTTGTCCTCAAGAGAGTCAACAGAGAGGGTCAATCGGGTCCGACAAGATATCGCAGCCGATTGAATGTTGTACCACGAAAATGCCCCGGTTCACACCGCTTTTCTTGCGAACAGATACCTAATCGATAGATATAATAATAGTTTAGCCGAGTTGGTAATTCAAGCTGCTATGGATCGGTTTCAGACCACGTTTAGTCGTATGGCAAATCCAACGATCTGATTTGCGAGCTTACAAAATCCAACTCGTGCGAAAAAGCCGAACGACCATCAAGTGCGTCGCAAGTTTGGTAAATAGGCCCACCGATCCCGATTTGCAAACGACATTTTTTTTCAGCGATGAAGATCATTTTTGGTTGAATGCATACGTTAATATGCAAAATTGTTTCATTTGCATTGATGATACTTCACAAGCTATTACATTTGGTGCGCTCCATGGGCAAAGGGAATCAATCTTATTAATTTATAAGCGTTTTATTTCTTCCTAAACACTTCATGTGTAAACACGCTATTTTTATATGGAGGGAGTAAATTTTTAAGTAACCAAGTTTTTGAAAACTCTTTCAAGTGGTTAACACTATTTCCTACTTTCAGTGTTTTCTGATTCCGTTTTGTTCTAAATTATGAGTTCTAATCAGAACTCTTGAGTTCTGAACACTTGTGAATTTTGAATAAAATTAGATGTAAAATATTATATTTAGGTATAGGTAAGTATTTAGGTTTAAAGGTATTAATACCTTTTCTGTGTAGGTATTATGAGATAGCACTTTTCAATCTTACCTCGAGTGAATACTTATTTATATATCACTTTTTTTTAATTCACCTACAGATTCCAATCGTGAATCGTAACCAACTGGAGGAGGGATTCCTGCGTAAACTCAACATAAAATGCAGTCAGAGGGATAATCATTCGTGTATGATGCTCAAATTGATTGTGTACATGAATCGAATATTTAAAAAGTCTTCAATCGATATTAATGAGAATCTAAGGGTTTCGCAAAATAGGTAAGTACTAAATAGTTTGATTGGCTTGTTAAACATTGACGCAAACACAAGAATACCAACAGCACTCTTTTAAATTCGTATCAATTTTCTCAATTATAGAAATATTGACTCCATACCGGATGACCCCGATGATGATTTAATGCTAGCACGTTCCATTGAATCAGATGATGAGACGCTAGGCCTGCTGGTGGCTGGAAAAATTTGGAAATTCATACGATCACGTACGCTGCGCTATAAATTTTCCGACAATGCAGACTTCGTGCTCACTACCGAACCCAAAGGCAATTTAAACTTTGGCGTATCGGTGAGTCCGGTTGAGACGTTCGAGGAGGGACGTGGCAAGATGAAAAACATGGGCCCAATGTTGATGGTAATGATGGCCAAGGCGGGCATGGTGGGTGCTATAATGCTCAAAGGCTTATTCCTGCTAGCGGGAAAAGCGTTAATTGTCTCCAAGATTGCACTGCTGCTGTCAGTGATAATCGCATTAAAGAAATTACTGTCCCAGAAGAAGCATATCGTTGAAATACCACATCACGATAGCTACAGTTCGGGTTGGGCGAGAGCTTTGAACGGCTTCATAGAGGGTATGGCCGAAGTGCCGGCGCAAATAATCGCACAGGAAGCACAGGATATGGCATACAACGGACAAATGCCAAAAGAGGAAGTGCACTAAGCACACGCAAGATAGTCAATACTTAACTTATGTGGTACAAACGATTAGTTACGAACATATGTATAAGCGTAAACATGACAGACGAATAAAAATATTTAATGAGGGAGGAAAGGCGCAAGCAAACAAATAAAAAAGATATATAAAAACTTAAAAAAAATATATTAATTGAAAAGCAGCTGCAGAAAAACTGCAATAAAATGTAAAAATCCAAAGCCAATAACTTTAGCTGACCAAACTCAGTCGGTTATGTTGCGTACGAACCCAAACAAATCAATAAAGTAGATTTTTATTCACGCTATTAATAAAAGGTATCTATTAAATATTTATTTTACCAACAAAATATATTACTTCCTGGAATAAAGGGATAATAATTATATGGAACGGCGCTTTTATACATGTAACTGTTTTATCTACTACAATTATATTTTTACATATGATATTAGAACGCCGTTCTTTAACTGCCTATCCCGGCTATCGCTTTATGTAAGAAAGAAAAATTGTATAAATATATTGTTGTTTTTGTAATGTAATATTTATTTTATTATTTATTGTACAATAATTTATTAAAATCAAAAATGAAAATAAAACGAATGAAGCTTTCAACATTGCTCTATTGCCCACTTTCTTTAGTTAATTTAAACATTTGAAAACAAACTAAAAATCGAGAGGTTTAACAACTCCAGGGTAAGAAGCACTTTTCATAAATAACAGCAAATAAAAAAACGTACGTAATAGAACTGGCAACACAGGGCAGATTACTTATCCTACAAGTACTTATTTTTAGAATTCGTTTCAGTTGTGTTAATGTAAGTAAGGCTAATCTTAACGTAAATTTTTTTTTTTTTTT
>NW_017537179.1:269332-271570 GCF_001853355.1 Bactrocera latifrons | reverse complement strand
TTTTTTGTATTTGCAGCACATTTTTGTATGATTGCTTTAAAAATCTACAGTAAATAAATAGCAAATATTGCTTGTAATTACAATCTAAACAGACGTGACAAACAGGAATTGCAGATTACTTAAGAGTGGCGTGAATAAGGCAGCAGATCGTTGTTTTTATGCGCGATAATACGGGTGGTGTGGTTGTACGTAGTTGTAAACTAGCGGCCGTCTGACACCCACTCCCATTGCAGCTGCTGGAAAGATTTTAAAATATCAAAAATAAAAATCAATACTTTTTTCTTTGAAAGTAGGACATTTTAACGCTATTTTGTGGTAAAGGGTGTGCCGAAATTGATGCAAGATTTAACTTTTTATTTAAAGTTTTAATAAAAGCTTGGCGGCCCCGGTTCCAAAATTTCATACAAACTATGGGCGTAGTAGTACTTTCGTCAAATGTGAAGATTAAGTGAAATGGCGGCCAATTTAAAACTTAGATTCATTTTGATACACCCTTTATTATATAATATGAAGACTCTGTGATAGGCGCTTGTTGGCGAAACTGTCCAGATTAATAGATCAAAGTTAAATTAAGGGAATAATATTTATTTCGATACTAGAAGTCGTCTCAAAATTATAAAACAAGTTTCCTATTTGCCATTAGTGGTCAAACAACTGATAGACCTGGGTCAATGATGTTTTGAAGCAAAAACTAAAGAATGAAATCTATTTTAGAATGATAACAACCCCTCACAGGTGCATTTCTTTTATTAACTATGTGTTTAAGTAAATCTAAAGACTTAACCGGCCAGTGGTTTTATCCAAAGTAAAACCTTTTACTATTTCTTAGAAACATTAAGGTTATTTAATAAAGAAAATGGATCCTTTAGACGTTCAACTATTGTAGCGTTGCCTTAGAGAATAAACCAGGACGAATTTGCAGTTCAGTTTGTATGGAACCTATATGCTATAGTAATCCGATGTGAAAAATTTTATCGGAGATTATATTATTACCTTAAGCAGTAATCCATGTAAAATTTCGTGAAGATCCCACGTCAAATGCTTCCTTCTGGGTGTTACAAACTTCGTGGCAAACTTAATATACCTTGTTCAGGGTATAAAAATAGTAACACTATCTTTCGAATTTAGGACTAACATTTTGTTTAACCGAACATTTTATACACTCGCAATTCGGAAAAATAAATAGCGGGAAAAACTTTTCATATTGCGAGAGAATAAAAATATTGCGAATGAATTGAATATTCGTTATTCGACGGAAGAGTGAATGGATCATATCTTCACTTAGGTATATCACATATTGAGGAATGTATACGGTATGAAGGCAACCAGAAGTTATATTATATATAGGGCAGCTAGTTAGTATAATATATTGATTAGATATTACTGAGATTTGGTAGAAAGACTTATTATAAATACCAATAGATGCTCTCTGTATTTCATTAAGATACCTTAACAAGTAAGGAAGGGCTAAGTTCGGGTGTCACCGAACACTTTATACTCTCGCATCAAATACCGTATTTGTGTAAAGTTTTATTCCGCTATCATCATTGGTTGCTAATGGATATATTATACAGAGAAGGCATCAGATGGAATTCAAAATAGCGTTATATTGGAAGTAGGCGTGGTTGTGAACCGATTTAACCCATATTTCGTACATGTGATCAGGGTGTTATGAAAATATTATACACCCAATTTCATTGAAATCGGTTGAGTAGTTCCTGAGATATAGTTTTTGGTCCATAAGTGGGCGACGCCACACCCATTTTCAATTTTTAAACAAAGCCTGGGTGCAGCTTCCTTCTGCCATTTCTTCTGTAAAATTTAGTGTTTCTGACGTTTTTTGTTAGTCGGTTAACAAACTTTTAGTGAATTTTAAAATAAACTTTGTATGGGAGGTGGGCGTGGTTATTACCCGATTTCTTCCATTTTTGAACTATACAAATGGAAATGCCTGAAGGAAACGACTCTATAAAGTTTGGTTGGCATAGCTATAGTAGTTTTCGAAATATGTACAAAAAAGTTAGTAGGGGGCGGGGCCACGCCCAATTTTCCAAAAACGTCCAAATATGCACCTCCCTAATGCGATCCTTTGTGCCAAATTTCACTTTAATATCTTTATTTATGGCTTAGTTATGACACTTTATAGGTTTTCGGTTTTCGCCATTTTGTGGGCGCGGCAGTGGGCCGATTTTATCCATCTTCGAACTTAATCTTCTTATGGAGCCAAGAAATACGTGT
>NW_017537179.1:251661-269249 GCF_001853355.1 Bactrocera latifrons | reverse complement strand
ATATAACCCTATATCTAACTCTTTTAGTGTTAGGACTTACAAACAACCGTTATGTAAACAAAACTATAATACTCTCTTTAGCAACTTTGTTCTTGAAAAGTTAGAATACAATAACACTCTCGATTTAAAAAAATGTCAATTTAATACAGTTTGGTGTCATCATTTCTGCTTAATTAAGGCGTTTTATAGGTTATCGTTTAACTGTATTTTGGGGCATTATATACAATATCGAACTTTACATGATGCCTAAAAATACGCATATCTAGTTTTGTCAATAATTAGCGATCATGGAAGAAGAGACAAACAATTAACCGAAATTCAACTCGCCTCGTCTATTTATTGAAGGGGTTACAAACAACAAAATTAGTATAGTGTACTAAGTAGCAACAGCATAGAGGAAATTCAAATCAAATAATATGTTACTACAAAATTACAAGACAATAAATTCGGTTATTTTCCACTAAAGGATATCTACTTATGGTCAGCATAATCGGCCTACTGAGCATACTTTTCGCAACAGCATCTTGAGACCTATCATTCATATAGAATAATATTCGACGCAATAGACCACGTCCAGCACCCTGTGAAGAAATTATAGCAGTCGTGGCTGACAGTGTACACGAAGACCTTGAAGAGTCGGCCCTGCAACTTGGAATGACGTATGACGTAAGAAATACAGCTTGTACATGAACACACCGTTAGACTTTTTCCTGTGGAGATATTTAAAGTCCATAGTCTTTGCGGACAATTCCGATTTTACCAGTCGAAATGCTCGAAAGAAGTCATCGAAAATTGGACTCAAGGATAGACCACCTGAGACGTAAGCGCGGCCAATATTTAAAAAAGGTAATGTACTTTGGATCGATAACAAATGACCACGCTGCCAAACATATATCCAAAGTAATTCCGGCTCCCAAAACTTTGAACGTATTTTTCTCGAAACGCTGTTTTCAGAGTAAAGTATGGGTTAAAATACTTATGTGGCAGTATGTTGCAAATTTAAGTTTTAGCACTAAATGATATCCGATCAGACCTTTACCTAGCCCTAATATACTAGCTGAGTTTAAGAACAAGAAATTGGCTCGGTCTAACAAAACTATTGCACGGAACACAATCATTGGAGGGTTGAAGATTAGCAGAAGTTTACTCGGTCAGAAGGTTCTGATGGTAAGAAGTATTAATGGCACCGATCTTATTGAAAACAAGTAAGAAAGGCTAAGTTTGAGTGTCACCGAAGATTTTATACTCTCGCATGACAAGTTTCATCAAGACATCTCAATTTTTACTCAAGTAGCTTGCACGGACGGACAGACAGACATCCGGATTTCAACTCTACTCGTCACCCTGATCACTTTGGTATATGTAACCATATATCTGAAGGTATATACTGTTATTAGCAACTTTATTGCGAGAGTATAAAAATGATGCCCTTTGAATTACATGAAAATATCTGAGAGATTTACCGATATTTTCGGGAAAAATTAGGTTAGGTTAGGTTAGGCACTGAGTTCTTCGTGTTCGATATCAGGGAACTTGAAAAGTTATAGCCCGATCACGACAATTTTTTCCATAAGGCATACCTCAGCTCGAATACCCTATTTGTGTAAAGTTTTATTCCGCTATCATCATTGGTTCCTAATGTATATATTATACAGAGAAGGCACCAGATGGAATTCATAGCGTTATATTGGAAGTAGGCGTGGTTGAGAACCGATTTCACCCATATTTCGTACATGTCATCAGGGTGTTAAGAAACTATTATACACCGATAATAGTTATGTAGATATGGTTTTTGGTCCATAAGTGGACGACACCACGCCCATTTTCAATTGAAAAGAAAAGTCTGAAAAGCAGCTTCCTTTTGCCATTTCTTTCGTAAAGTTTAGTGTTTCTGACGTTTTTTGTTATTCGGTTAACGCACTTTTAGTGATTTTCAACATAACCTTTGTATGGGAGGTGGGCTTGGTTGTTATCCGATTTCTTCCATTTTTGAACTGTATATGGAAATGACAGAAGAAAACGACTGTGTAGAGTTTGGTTGACATAGCGGACGGACGGACTTACAAACAGCCGTTTTGTGAACAAAATTATAATACTCTCCTCAGCAACTTTGTTGCGAGAGTATAATTAGGTGACAGACAAAGAAGCATAGAAAAAGAGGGGACTTTGTTGGTGTGGGATATACATATCTTTAAGAAGAATTTGTCACACTTCGTGGCCAAATATGCTCATCCATCTCGATACCCAAAGAGACGGGGATCCTAAATTAAATTGGCTTCTTGATGAAAATTTCCACTGGGCTCTGCTGAATAAACAATGAAACCCCACCCAAGGAATTGGATGAGTTGTTGGACCGTGTGCAGGCGGAGTGGGACAAATACATAAAAAATTAAGTTGAAACAATGAATGGAAATATTTACTAATATCGATGCATTTTTTCTATATATTTTACTGGCCTAAGCGTCGTTGTTGTTCAGTGACTCCCCAGTTAAATTTTACTAGTTTTTACTAAAGTAATTTCAGTCCAGGCTAACTTTGAACCAAAATGAAGCAACATTTGGACCTATATACATAAAACCGTGCCAACTAGCATAAATAACATAAGCATATATTTCACGTATAAGAAAAAAAAAATACCTCATATCACATGTACGTCTCTTTGTATTAAAAAGAAAATACATATCTTCTATTGCAATGTAAGGTATATAGTTTATGGAAGGGCTTGTTTATTATGTTAACTTAAATTTCTCTTCTTCCTCGACCGATTGTACAATATATACACTTGTACATACATACATATGCAAGCTTGGTTGGTTAACTTTATGAAAGTTTATGGACACTGTCTGCTTTCTTATTCAGTTCCATGCCCAAAAACTCGAACGTATCTTTAATATTCTCCTCCTCATTGAATATATCGTCTTCGCCTAATTCCACTTCCTCCTGTTCTTCTTCTTCGTTTGCGGCCGCTGCTGCAGCCAAAGCCACTTTTACAGCTATTTGTTCATCATTGCGTCGGCTCCAATTTTGGTTGCGCATCAAAAATTCATTATAACGAGTTGGCTTAAACGGATGCCCATAAAATGTACGCTTGAATGGACTATTAACGGAACGTAATGACATTCGCCAGCCAACTGGGATTTGTAATTGAATGCAACCGACAGGTAGGAGAAGCGAAAACATACACATATTGTCAAGGTCGGCCTCTAAAGGTTGTCCAGCTAAGTATACTCACTCTTTCCCAACCAGGAGTCCTCGCGCTTTACTTTCGGTCCCAGATGCACCGCATTCAGCGCAGCCAACACCTGTGTACTGTTTTGCATATCGGCAATATTGTGATGTAAACTGCTTTCCGCAGCGAGATTTTCGATACCTGAGTGCCCGACGCTGTGGTGTTGCATAGGGGCAGCGGCTAATTGCAATGCGGCAGGATACATTTCACCGCCCGACGCCATTTCGGGATGCATGCCATAATCCATGCTGTATGGCATCATGTAGGGTGTGTGTTCAGGGAATTGATACATCATTCTGCGTGAAGAGTGAGTGAATTGATTTTAATTAGATTTCTGCAAACTCAATAGGCAAATTTGTGTGTAGCACTGTGCAAATATATAGAATTATGTGAGGGTACTCACTTTTCCGAGGCATTATCCATTAGCTTTTTCACAATAACCATTGCCGCTACAATGAATGCCAATTTGGAGACGGCTAATGCTTTGAGTGTCAGCAAACCGACTGCTTTTGCAGCTACCATGGTCCATCCAAAAGTGGTTGCGGCCAAATACATTGGTATGTACATTTGGAATTGCTTTTTGTCCTTTTCTTGTTTTTGTTTGCGGAACCGTCCACGAAGACCACCGCCACCATCATTACCTCCTCCTCCCAACATACCCCCACCACCGTTGCCACCGCCAATACCTGAACCTAGACTGCTAAGAAGACCTTCTCCACCCCCTCCACCACCGCCGCCTAGACCACCACCCCCAAGTCCACCTCGACCTGCAAGAAAAAAAAAAAAAAAAAAAAAAAAAAAAAAAAAAAAAAAAAAAAAWAAAAAAAAAAAAAAAAAAAAAAAAAAAAAATTAGAAGTAAATTCAGAAAAGAAAGAATCTTAATTCATATTTTTAAAGTACCACTTAACAGCTATGGAATTTTAACCTCGACTAAAACTGATTTAGCAGAGTGTTATAGTTGTTTTCACCTAACGGTTATACGTATCTCCTAAAACTATGCGAGATAGATATAGGGTTATATTTATATATGTATGTATATGCTCAGGATGTACAGAAAAGTTGAAATCCGGATGACTATCTGTCCGTCCATGCAAGCTGTAACTTGAGTAAAAATTTAGATATCTTTGATAAAAGCTGGCATGCGGTTTCTTTAGTAAAAAACAATTACGAGTTCTTTGTTAGGCGTAATTGGACCACTGTCACGCCCACAAAATTCCAATTACCGAAAATCTATAAAAAGCCATAATTAGGCGCTAAATTAAGATAAAAACCTGTATTTTGGCACAGATCGCGGTAGCAAGGGGCAACTATGAGCAAAAACTTTTTAAAAAGTGGGCGTGGCGCCGCCTTAGAATAAATTTAATGTACATAACAAGCTACTAAAGCTGGAACAACCAAGCTCAGCTTAAATATTTTAACAACTCCTACCAAGAGGGTAAAAATGAATAAAATCGGAAGATAAGCCCGGTCACTTCCTACATAACGGTGCCCTCAAAACCATTAAAAGCGCAATAAAGCAATACCCAATTACGTCAGAGACATTAAATTTTACCTCCGAGATGGTAGGAGAGGGCTTTACGGGAGCCAGCGTGAAAATTTTACGATGGGCGTGGCACCATTTAGTATGAAGCATTTTGCTGATATTCCTATGTCACGATGCGAAAGTGGGCGAAATCAGACCACAACCACGTCTATGGTAGGCAAGTAAGTAACACAAAGTTAAATTCCACTTAATTCTTTCACTTTTGAGTACTCAAATCAAGAAGTAATTAATAGAACGGAATAAAATTTTGCAGTAATAATTCCCTTACCGAAGAGCACCTTTTGATCAGAAATTGTTCCAAATCCAACCAAAACTGTTTAAGACCGTAGACCGAATATGTAGACACCAGTTGAATTTTGACCGAAAATATTGTTCAATGTTTGAGATTGGAAATTGAAATTCAGGCAGAATCTTTTCCTAACAATAGGTGTTCTGTGTAAAGATTTTCTAACTTCCAGGTGTCTTTATGGTGGAAATATCGACCAATATATGAGTTATCGCAATGAAAATTACAGAACAAGTTTTGCTCGTAACAGTGCATTGTGCCTAAAATGTATAAAATTGGACGAAACCTTGACCTATCCCCCACAGAGAACATTTTTTGAGTAGGTGGCATATTAATAGTATGTGAAATGAGCAAAAATAGATAAAATCGAGTCGATACTATCAGCCACTCTCATATACTACATATAATTTCATTTTTCTAACAAATCTTATGCCAAATATGTCGGTCAGTGTATGAGTTGTATCGAATATGCGTGGAATCCGATACTTTAGTTAACATTTTACACCTTAACTTATTGCCCTGGTATTGATTCCTCCAAGTTGCAAGAGTATAATATGGTCGGTTGCACCCGAACTTGGCCCTTCCATACTTGTTGACTATAATTTCCACAAATATCATCAAACGAAATTAATCACATCGATAAAGTTTTGGTATCACATTTATTGAAACCTTTAGTTATTTGAATATCTGGGTAGATACAAAGTAAGTAGATTGACATGGAGTATCCAATAGCAGTAAATTAAACTCAGCGGTTGGAACGGAAATTAGATCAGGGTTAAGACTAGTTATTAACCGATCAAATCTTCGTATGGTTTTAAGCAAACTTTAATAAGAAAACTATAAATATTTGCAATATGGGAGTTGATGAGATATACATAGTATATGTAGTATATATGACTTTCGTCCATTTTAGATATTTTGAATCAATATAGAAGAGTAAAGATGTAGCAATTTTAGCACTGCTTATTACTAGGAAATTCCTATGAGTTAAATTCACTCTACGTTTTATTCTATATCCGAAATAAAATATATTATATTAAAAGAAGAAAGCACGTTAACTCCGGTTGCACCGAAGCTATAATACATTTTACATATACAAAATATATCTTACAGCAACCGTGATCGTTCTTTTTGAATGGCAGCTATGTGATATAGTGATCCGACCTGAGCACATTCCTCGCATTGCATTATACCCTTAGGCAAAAGGCAAAAATCCATTCCAAATTTCTTGAAGACATCATCAAATTATAAAGTTTTCCATTTAAGCACACTAGTCCGATGGTTCAGTTTGTGTG
Source organism: Bactrocera latifrons (assembly GCF_001853355.1). NCBI lineage: Eukaryota > Metazoa > Arthropoda > Insecta > Diptera > Tephritidae > Bactrocera > Bactrocera latifrons. The sequence goes on along the minus strand of NW_017537179.1, from coordinate 262,895 downwards.
ACACCTGCAGGTATATGCTATAATAGCCTGATATCGCCGGTTCCGAGAAATGTGCAGCTTCTTATATGAAACATTTATCTCTCTTTTTCTGACGATTCCTTTTGGGTATTACAAACAGTTGAATATACCGTGTCCAGGGTATAGTTTGTTCGCGATTATTTATGATTAACATTAATAGTATGAAACTGATACAAAAATTATTTTGCAAATAACCACATGATGCTAAGCGAAATATTTTAATTAACTTTTTTGTGATTAATATTTATACCCCTAACGGGGTATATTTTGAGTTTTATCAAGTTTGTAACACTCTAAAGGAAACGCTATAAAATATATGTTTATCATTTATAACATATCAGCCTGACCCGCTGAGTCGATTAGCCATGGCCGTCTGTCCATCTGAACTGTCTATATGTGTTTTGTACACGTTCTTTACTCCCCAAGAAGCTATTCATATTCTGGAACTGCCGACATTGAACCTCAATAGCATATAGTGGTTATACAAACTGAACGGTCAAACTCAATCTTTTCTGTATGGATTATCATCTAAGGCAACAATACAATCACCAAACACATTTAACAAATTTAATGGACACTGATTATAATCTAAGTGTACGAATAAATTGTTCAGATCGAAAATACATATAAAATATAGCATATAGTTGTCATACAAACTAAATTATCCGAATTAAGTTCCTATGGGAAACTTTTTTATTTCTGAAGAGTCTTATAGCTTCCGTGCAATGGAAGTTTATTTTTTTTTTTTTTTTTAATTAATTTAAAATTATAAAAGTTGTCAGATTAATGCTCACAAATTTTATCAAGCGCTAAAGCTCTACGAAGTCGTAAGCCAGCTTTAAGTTTCCTTGGCTGGCTTCTTCTGATAAAGTGTTAATTATGAATTTTTACAACTTAATATATTTTAGCGCGAAATATAGAGTATGCTTTGAAAAAATTATAATTTTCATTACTCCAAGTACATAATGGGAATTATAATCATTAGCCACCATAGACCACGAACTAAATTTGACAATATGTAGTACAAGACTTGCAGACTACCTAAGTCCATAGTAATGAAGAGCATTCGTCGAGTAGGCACTTTACACTTGAATGCAGCTAACAAACATACATTACAGGGGTTGTAATAATATCTTCGTAGAAACATTGTGAACACAATACTCTTGATTACAGATAAATTATCGATGAGGAAATTTTATGTATCTACTTATTCACAGTCGACTAATACACATACTCACAATACGAACTAACTTTTAACGAATCGTTATACATTATACAACATGTGCTTATGAAACACAATGTGTTTGTTCTTCCGATTAATAGCACATAATATTTCTAAATACATATATGGTACGCGGGGCAGTCAATATTGAGAGATTAGTTTGATGAGGTCGCGTTATTTATTAATTCAATTAAATTCACACATTGGCATCTACCATGTGGAGGTAACAGCCGTACGAAGGCAGTTCGATAACAGTGAAGTTCTGCATTCACCCAGTGTGTCTACAATACTTACGATACAGTTTTGTTCACATCACAGATGCTTGTACTGGTACCATCGATGTAAATAAATATGTATTCAAAATGATATCATAAACTAATGAATTAAGAATAAAGTTTCAATTTTAAAAATCAACATAAGCACTGGATATTAAGAGTCAAGACAGAAATTGTAAATTGCTTTCAATGAACATTGTACCGTTTCTTGTATTCTTTATTTACTTAAAAGTGACATAACACCCTAATGATTAACTCCAAAAAGCAGTCGTGGCACTGACCACTGAACAAATACAGGAGTAATGTCAACAAAATAATATTTGTCTTAAAGTTTTAATGTTAATTTCATAACTGAATCAATGCACATCGTAACAAAAATTAGATCAATAAATTGAGAAAAAGGTGTATACTAAATCCTAAAATCGCATCTGTATCCATTTTCTGAGTACAGTATAGTTGTTGAACGAGCAAAAGATGTGATGTTTAAAATGTAAAGAAAAGTGTTGTAGAAGACATTTTCAAATTCGAACGTTCTGCGTGAATTTTTGGCCACACTTGCAACGGCATCACGTTCTACCATCATAAATTTGTGGCTATACATCAGCAAATATGCTATAACTGCTGTAATTATTACGTAGCTCGATCACAATCATTGTCTCGTGATGTGTGCTGCGTTTGCTCAGTCCGGACAACAAGTGTGTAGCCCCGCCCTCTAATAGGTTTAATGTACATAACTCCCATACCATTCAAGATCAAGATAAATTCTATAGGACAGTATGAAAATGGATAAAATCGGAAAACAACTCCTCTCACTCCCCATGTAACGGCGCTAACAGCGCGATAAATCAATAACTAAATATGCCAGAAATTCCAATTGTGACTTTTTATCGAAAATCTTGATCAATCTCTGAGATATATTATGGAAATTCGGGGAGAATCCTTTGTTAAAATAGTATGCATATATTGTCAAAAATGAATTGAGTCGTATTAACAATTTCTTTGGCCCCACACAGGGTTTGTCCAGAAAGTAATAGGACTTGTTATCTTGCGCCGCTACTGCACTTGGTCAAGTAGGCTTACCCAGATGTTGCTTTAGCAAGAAGTGGTGTATTTCGGTGGCACAAGGCTTTTTTGGAGTTCGCTGATGAAGACCTTGCTGGGAGGCCTGCGACTCGACAATCACCGACAATGTGTGGGCAAAGTTTTGAACTCAGACCATCGACTAAGTATTCGTTTAATTGCCTAGATGTTAAATTTATCAAAATCTGTACTTCATGACATTGTGATGGAGTACTAGAACAAGCAAAGTGTGCGCGAAGATGGTCCCAAAAGTGCTCACTGACGACAACAAATTGCGGCGAGTGTAAGTGTACCTAACCTAGCTACAGACTGACCCATTGATGAGTTATACAAGTAATATTATACCAATCATTTCCCTACGACTAGCGAGTGTAGGGAGATTTATAAGTTTTAAACGGTTAGTGTAAGGGGGAAGRTTTAAACTGGAATCCCAATGCAAATGATTTAAGGCAAAAAGAAAAAATTGTTTTTGAACGGACTCTATTTTCTCAGAATGAACTAGATAACAAGGGTTCCATACCACGGGAGCATACTCTAATATAGGCCTCACCAGAGATGTAAAAAGAATTTTCGTGGTAAGCRGATCTCTAAATTCTTTAGRCCAACTTTTAACAAAACWAAGAGCGCCTTTAGCTTTAAAAACCGTGGAAGACGAGTGAAGATTAAAATTGAGTTTGGGGTCCATAGTTACTCCTAGATCAACAAAACTGCATACTTGCTCCAACCTAAAGTTTTGTATTGCGCATAAAGTAGGGTCTACAGATCTACGTGAAAAGCACATCGTTTTACAGTTTTTAAGATTCAATGGCATGTCATTTCTATCACACCAAGAAACTAAGCTATTTAAGTCTGTTCATGTTCTGTCAGACACTTTTCACTATTTGAGGTGAATGATTTAAAAAGTTTTACATCGTCAGCATATAATAAAACGTTTGAAAACTTAACAACGGATGATATGTCATTAATAAATAACAAGAACAGAATTGGGCCGAGATGACTACCTTGAGGAACGCCTGTAGGAACATTGATTATGTCGGAAAGAGTATCGTTAAATTGTTGAATTCTATTACTAAGATAAGAAGCAACCCATTTTAGAAATATTGGTTTAAAACCAAGAAGGTCAAGTTTATTTAAAAGAATTTATCAAAAGCTTTGCTAAAATCTGTGTATATAACATCAGTATTCTTTTTCTCCCTAAAGCCCGTTGATACATGTGATACAAATTCAAGCAAATTAGTTATTGTTAGATTTCCCTTTACGAAAACCGTGCTGAGAACAAGAAATTAGTGGAGAGATCCGGAAGGTTATGTCGTCTGTTATAATTGCTTCAAAAAGTTTAGGTATTGCAGACAACTTTGCTATTCCCCTATAGTTTTCAATAGATGACCTAAATCCACTCTTATGCAAAGGAATTATAAATGACTTTTTCCATATGGATGGAAATAAGCCTTGCATAAGAGATGAATTAAATAGTTTTGTTAGGGATTGGTATATATATTTGGCACATGTCTTAAGAATGTATGATTGTTCTAATATATTTAACTGATATAAGACGTCTGCTTCGGAAATATTAGGTGCATTAATGAAAGAAATCGGACATAGCTTGTGCTGATTAAAATTATCAACACACAATTTAAGTAAATTTCAAATCCTTCAATAGAAAAATATCACAGGGATACTTATCTGTACGGATCACTCAATTCAAAAATTTTCACAACAGTTTTAAAATATAAATTAAACAAATTAACAGGAGCTCGAAATTACACAGCTGAACACGAGACATATATAGGGCTACAAGAAGGTTTGGACTGATTTGCATTAGCTTGTGGGATCACTCAAACGCATTCAGCAATATATTACTAAGCAATTTTATAAGTTATTTATGTACTGACAAACATATTTGACATAAAATCTGTTAAAAATATGAAAATCATTATGTACAGTAAATGAATTTTGGGTAATTCGCAACTAAGCTGTAGAATATTATAACAAGTATGTATGAAAGTGATAAGTTCGGGTGTAACCGAACATTTTATAAGTTACTCTTGCAACTGGGAAATTCCTTCAGGTGCTGGAAAAAGTCTATTAAAATCTGTGGAGAAAAAGTGAATTAATTACAATAAAATTTGGTATCTTCTTGACTTACATATGGAATTTCATTAACTTGAACTCAGTCTTATTGCTATATTCTAATTTCCATTATTCTAAATCTATTTTAAAAATCTTCGAATAAGGCTTTTAACTTGCCTGAAAAAGGTAAATATATTATACTGAGTTGCTGATATAAACGTCATACAGATTTCATATTTGAAATATGAAGTTTAGACCAAGATATTGACTAATTCCGCTCAAATAATACGGAGTAAAGAAAAACCTGATTTTAATGATGAGTTTTAGAAAAACCTATTTTAGGCACAAAGATACACTGTTCTGAGTAATTGTCCATCTGTGAGTTCTATTGAGATAATTCGCCAATTTTCCAATATGTGCGATATAAAGCCACCCGGTATTTGGACATAAAGGCAAAGTTTTACGTCGTTATAGTAATTACTTCTAGATTTATGTACTGGAAAGTGAAAAAATCAGATGTAAACAAAATTAAAATCCGGGTGACTGTCTGTCTGACCATACATCCGTCCGTCCATGCAATCTGTAACTTGAGTAAAAATTGAGATTTACTGATGAAACTTGATATTCCACGCTCACAAAATGTCGTTAACCGAAAACCTATAAAGTACCATAATTAGGTACTAAAGTAAGATTAAAGCGGTAATTTGGTACAGGTGATCGCAGTAGTAATAAGTGGGTCTGGTCCCACCCTCTAATAAGTTTAATGTCCTAATCCACTAAAGCTGAGACAAACATTATGACATCGTCTTAATGATAATCATAGAATGGAGGAAATCGGAGGATAACTCTACTCACTTCCCATATAACGGTACTGTTCAAAACTACTAAAAACACATTAAATCAGTAATGCCATATTAACTTTTAGATGGTATGAGAGGGCTTTATAGGAGCCGGAGTGCGAATTGGACTATGGGCGTGGTACCGCCCACATTTTGGTGAAATTATGTTCCTACGGCACAATGTGAAAATGGGGTAAATCAGACTACAACTATTAGTTCTTTCAGTTTCCAGTACTCAAATCAAGAAGTAATTAAGTGTATGAGTTTTATAGAGTATATGTATATATAAAACTGTTAAGGTTCCGATCCCCTGGTTGAATTTTTACATCTTAAGGCATTTGCCTGACGTTGATTCTTGCTAATTTCAGGAAAATAAAATGTTCGTTTGGATCTGAACTTGGACCCTTCTTACTTGTCTTAATGCTTACTTTAGGCACTTTATAGCCTTTCCTTTGTGGCTTTCGCTTGTGGGCGTGACAATGTCCCTATTTCGCCTTTATTTTTTGCGAAAGAACATGTGTACCGAAATTCATGAAGATGTCTTGATTTATACACAAATTACAGATCGGACGAACGGATAGACAGACAGTCCCCCAGATTTCAATTTGTCTTTAATATAAAACTATAATACTCTGCATAAACGTGTTGCAATAGTATAAAATCAAAGGCCCGACTTTGAAATGTAGTTGCGATGTAAGAGGGAAATGTGGAAAATATCTATATTTTAACTTTGTTGAGACCTAACATAAGGTTTAGGTATTCCATAAGCTCAATTTCGAAATTCGAATGCAAATAATTTGATTTTGGGGGCTAGCTTCGAAAAAGAGAGCAATTCCTTTGTTAGTGAAGATTCAATCTCACGGAAAAGTTTCATGTAGTCCATATCTTTTTGTATTGCACCAAGAATCCTAGCTTAACGCTTAAATCTTTCCTGTGAATTGCAATTTAACGGAATATAAAAAAAAGAATTATTTTAAGTATATCACTTAACAATTGCTTAAAATTACTAAGGTTATTTTATGTGCTTGTGACAGAGGGATGGAAATATCCTTTTGAAATTCGAAAAATTATAAAAAAATCTCTAATCACAATTTCTTCCCAAAATAAATCTTCGTCTATTTTCCGTTTTGTCTTTCCATTATCAATAATTTATAACCAAATTAAATATTGCACCGATAAACGCTTTATAAATTTGTTTTTACATGTATATAACTATAATGTTTCCGTTATTATATATTTCATTACTTATTAAGAAAACTGTTTACCATCATTATGATTAATTAGTGCTTCTGTTAATATTATCATTAATGACATTGTTTTCCTTACGTACAAAGCAATTAATCACTTATTATTAGCAACCACTCTATTCTTACTCCTAACACTGCAACACTACCTTGACTGCTCGCTTTCTTCAGCAACGCAATTTCAATGTAATTTCCATCATCCTCTGCACGTTGCACGCTGAACACCATCGGCCCCACTGGTATACGCACAGCATTTCCACTAATAAAATCAACGAAACTCGAAATGCCTCGACCCGTTGCGGCACCACCCAATTTTTCTTTCTCCTTATCACCCACTGGTGGTAATTTTGCCAAATCCATGAAACCCAAGCTAATGGTCTCGCCGCGCCTGTAAGCCTGCAACATGTCAGTGGCTAGAGTATGGAGGCAACTGGCATTATTAGCACATTGCCAAGACATTTTTTCTGAAAAGTCCCTTTTCGTGCTGACATTTGACCTTTGCCGAGTAGGCTGTTGCTTTTTATAGCTTGGCTCATTAGCCGCAATTGACTCGGCCTCCTCCGTCTCTGCCTCGCCTTCGCCAATGGCGTTGGTATTACCACTAGCAACCGATGACAGCGCACGCGAATGCAATGCCGATCGCACAACGGAGATTTGCACGCACAGAACAAGCCACAAACAGAATGCCGAAGCTGCGAGCGCCCTCTTATTCGAGTACGACATTCTGGCAAATTTTTATTTTTTTTTTTGTTCACCGACAATGCGAGTTCTCTACGATTATATCGGTAAATGTATGTTCCTATTTATATTATTCCTTTTTAACAGCTCGAGAGCACATCTATTATTTACACTGATCGTTAACGCAACGCAAATGTCCTTGACATTGGACTGCGCGGCTGTACATTCGCCACGACTTTTCACCACTCTTGCACTGCTTTTCGGAGAGTTTTCTAGTATATATCAATAATATTTGTAAAATATTATAACGATAGAACGCGAGCGCGAACGTATTTTGCGGCAAAATGCGAAGTAGACTAAACACTCGACTGGGCATGCAACACGGTTTTATTGTCTTTGCCAGCCAGCAAGGCCGTGCTGATTTATCTGCCCCTGCCGCTATGTGCATAGGAACGTTTCGCTTGTGTATATATGCATGTATGTAGGTGTATGTAATTGTACATATATTAATTAGACAGTAATTTTGTTACCAATTTTCTTTGCTGCAATCTTCGCACTTATCACGTGTAATTTCTATGCTTTTAATATTCACTTACACCGCCTTGGCATCTGTTGCGCCTTTTGTTGTTGCAAGCATATCGGCTTACACGTCTGCAATTCGCAAGTATCAAATATAAGTGCGGCATGCAATATGGTGGTATGCAGCAAAAAGCACTCGCAATCACGAGCATTCATCACATTAGCATTGACTGCCACACCAATATGTAACAATATGCCAAGGTGTGCCCCCTGCTGCGCGCCTGTGAATGTTGACGGCTCTGCAACGAACACAGTCACTTTCAGTCAGTCACACAACACCTACTAAATGCCACACACAGCACCGCGTTCGTTACCGTTGCCTATTCAATTGTCTGCCACAGATTGTTAGCTCTTTGCTGTGCAAATGTGTAGCGAGTTGCATATTGTGCTCGCGGTGCTACACGCGTGCAGTATTGCTGGGCGGCTTCGGTGCGTCAACTTTGCGCTGCGCATTTTCTCCTTAATTTGTTTAAATAGCGGCAAGGAGGTAAATGTGCCTACAACCGTAGATCATTAAGTTAAAAGGGGTAGTAGTTGAACGATATCAGAAGAGAGCTGTGGTAATCAGACAGGAGAATTAGAAACACAAAGTGGTAGGTGTAACAGAACATGTGCTGCCCATTTCTGTGCTCTGAATTAGAGAGATTCGGTTAAACAAAGGAAGTCTCGTTTGTATGTATACTAGTATGAGTCTGTCTGTATTCCTTCATAGATTTTTATAAAGCCAAATTGAATATCAAATTATTACATCGATTTATTTAATGATGCGTAATAACTTTTACGTCAGTTTCGAACGACGTTGACTTTGATAATGCGCATCCTCATAGACAACATCCGTCCATCCATTTTATAGACAATTTTGCAGGAGGATCTGGATTTGCAAACGTACAAAATAAAACTCGTGCTAGAGTTGGAGCCGAACGACCTACAAGGGTGTCGCACTTTTCGTGTATGGGCACGAAATGAGATAGCCACCGACACCAATTTTCACTATTTTATTCATTCTGGTTGAATGGATACATTAATAAACAAAAATCTCGCATTTGGGGTGATGAAAATCCACAAGCCGCTAGACACTGTAACTTCTTCAAAAAGTTACTGTTTGGTTTGCTCTACTGAAAGAGGACATTATTGGTCCATATTCCGTTAAACATGAGGCCGGCCATAATGTTACAGTCAATTTAGAATGCTATAATGTCATGACGTGGACGGCCTTTGACACTAGACAGCTAACAACCAACGAAACATAGCAATCAATTTTTGAAGGAAACTTTCCGGAGAGCATTACTTCCCACCCTTAGCCAGTGCATGCAAATATGTATACTTACATATATGCATATATAAAACTCAGTATAATTCAACATTAACTACGGAATTTTTTACAAGTTACAATATTGTTCACATCGTAGATTCAATGTCATCTGAAATAAATTGAGAAGTGCAGAGAATTTAAAAATAGTAACATAGTATTTATATCCTCAGTTTATAAAACTCAAATACCATTTCGTCTAATTGGTTGGTGGATCGAAAAAGGACTAACGAATGTTTGAGTCTAGCGTCTATTTGTCGACTGGTGCGTTAGAATCTGCTATCTTTATCGATTGTCCAGTGAGGATGACATTTCATCGATTGGAAGTAAAGTTATTGCGTTTAAGTGTTTGTGCTATCGGTGCGAAAATGAGCTTCGATCAAAGAGCCAACTTAAATTTTGTTTTAAAATTGGTAAAACTTTTACCAAAACGTTTCAATTGATGAAACAAGTTTATGGCGATGATTGCCTATCCCGTAGCAGAGTGCACAAGTGGTTGCAACGTTTTCAAAGTGAACGTGAGGACATAAATGACAATCAACATGTGGGCCAATCAAAATTCGTGGTCACCGGAAATTCCATCGAAACTGTGGAACTGAAACAATGGAATTAAACATTGATATGGCACCATGCGACTTCTTCCTTTTCGGAAAAATGCATTTGCCCATGAAAGGAAAGCGTTATGCAGACGTAGAGGCCAATTAAAAGGCTTACTTGTCGACATACCAACGAGCTAAAACTCTCGGTCGACATGCTTGTGGAACGTGCAAAAAGCTGTATTGAAGCAGAAGGAGACTATTTTGAACAAAATAAATTGATTTTACTGAAAAAACCATTCATTCCGTTTGTGTTTTTTTTTTTAAAGTCCTGTTTACTTTCGAACGCTCCTTGTATCTATCTAATGCCGGCACTCCGGTTTCGTTAAAACCACCTATTTTGATCTCAACACTTGAATAGTAAGCACTCCAAAAGAAAACTTTGGTACTACGGTATGGCCTCAATCAGTCGGACAGAAGTGGAAAGTTGAAACATTTAATTCCAAACTATGTGGCATGTTGGCTTATTGTAAAGAAAATTTGTTGGCTTATTGTAAAGAAAATTTGACACTCTAATGTGCATACATTAGTGTGTGTTTAAAGTAGTATCAACCAACATCAAAGGGATGCCACTTCTAATACACATTTGCTTCTCTTTAGCTGTACCATACATACGTTCAACATTTGCATGTTTTCTTTTTAATATAAGAAACATCTAAGCAAGTAAAACTTAAATATACATATGTAAGTGATTTCTTTCGAATTAACTTTCAATTTCTACATTATTCTCTGAATATCGAATATTTTAATTTAAAATGTAACATTTTTTTTTTTGTTTGGATTTATTTATTTACAATCTATCAATTAGACAATAAGTCTTCTTCTTCTTGATTAGCGTAGATACCGCTTACGCGATTATAGCCGAGTTAACAACAGCCCGCCAGTCGTTTCTTCTTTTCGCTACGTGGTGCCAATTAGATATTCCAAGTGAAGCCAGGTCCTTCTCCACTTGGTCCTTCCAACGGAGTAGAGGTCTTCCTCTTCCTCTGCTTCCCCCGGCGGGTACTGCGTCAAATACTTTCAGAGCTGGAGCGTTTTCGTCCATCCGGACAACATGACCTAGCTAGCGTAGCCGCTGTCTTTTATTTCGCTGAACAATGTCAATGTCGTCGTATATTTCGTACAGCTCATCGTTCCATCGAATGCGATATTCGCCGCGGCCAACGCGCAAAGGACCATAAATCTTTCCCAGAACTTTTCTCTCGAAAACTCGCAACGCCGACTCATCAGTTGTTGTCATCGTCCAAGCATCTACACCATATAGCAGGATGGGTATTATGAGTGACTTATAGAGTTTGGTTTTTGTTTGTCGAGAAAGGACTTT
>NW_017537179.1:165101-251491 GCF_001853355.1 Bactrocera latifrons | reverse complement strand
TCAATATCATCGGCATACGCCAGCAACTGTACACTCTTATAAAAGATTGTACCTTCTCTATTTAGTTCTGCAGCTCGAATTATTTTCTCCAGCAGCAGATTGAAAAAGTCGCATGATAAGGAGTCGCTTTGTCTGAGACCTCCCTTGGTATCGAACGGCTCGGAGAGGTCCTTCCCGATTCTGACGGAGCTTTTGGTGTTGCTCAACGTCAGCTTACACAGCCGTATAAGCTTTGCAGGGAACTCTCATCCGAGGCTGTTGTTGTGTTGTCATTGGGGTGGTTTTTTTACGTGGCGGGTCCCAAACCCAGCGCACAACCCTATGCAGGGAATGTTTCGCCTTCTCACTTTAGCTCACCTTCAAACGGATGTTCTTAGGCTACCCAGAGGATACTTGGCCAAGGACCGGAAGTCGTGAGCTGCTTGAGTCATATGTAAAAGAATCGTTTCTGGCCACTCCCCAGTGAATGGTGATCAGAAAACTATCCTCATTTGCGTGAACTTCTACACATGACTCCATCCTCCATCTTTAGACAATAAGTAAATTAGTTTAAAAAATATATAGCATTATAACATAAATAGTTGAACTCCAGTGAGACAGCTATTATATCCAAAATTCTATAATTAAGAGTTTATTTACAATATTTACAAAGCTTAATCTCTAAAAGATAAATCACGTTTTCTTCTAAGCTTTCGAGTATGGCTATTATCCAGTAGAATTATTGCCAGAACATTTTCATGACCATGTAGCTTCTCAACATACCTTGTGCTTATACTTTTTATTTCTTCTTTAACGTATTTAGTATTTAAATCTTTGTGTATTTGATCATTAGCTACAACCAAGGGGCGTCAACAATAAGTCTAAGAGCGCTGGACTGATATCGTTGAAGGATTTCAATATTTGATGGGTTTGCAGTACCCCATAACTGGATACCATAGGTCGACACAGGCTTCAAGATAGCCTTATAAAGTCGAACTTTGTTCTCTAAACTGAGCTGTGATTTTCGTCCAAAAAGCCAATTCATTTTTCTTTGTCTTTATATTGAGTTTCTTTCTCAAGCTTTTAATGTGGCTTTCTCAAGCTACTCTTCGATTTATATCGAGTACGAGATAATTTGCGAATCGAATTGAGCAATCGCTCAATTTCTATTATTTCATTTTGAATAACTTGAGTTACTTCTACGGCAGTATTTTTGGATGCAATGAACATCACCGACAACAGAAAGATCATTTTCTACGCGCAGACTTGTTTTTGTATCTTGTTGTAAGCAACTGTCTTCGAAAACAGCTCTTAAATTGAAGGAATCCTCTTTATTAGTCATCTCTAATAAGAGACACTCTAAGTTATTTAGTAAATTTCTTTTTTTTTTACCCAATACCTCGAATTTTCGAAATGCTATAGAATTAAACTTAAATATGATCCGAAATCTAGAGAAGAGTGGGATAAGCTCACAACAAGAAATACATTTATGAATATAAACAAATAACCAAACGGCTTTGAAATCTTTAACATCTCTTTGGATTTCATTAATCATAGTAAAAAATTCCTTGACCTCTTATTGAATCTAACTTCCTATTTCATGGTAAACTGACAATGGGTTCCTGAAGTACCAATTAAAAAGCCAGAATGAAGCAAATGAACAATTCGACCCGAAATGTATGTCGGTGCAGACAATCCATACCTTGTGCAACATACAGGCAAACGTCGAATGAATGGAATATATCAAATGGTAGAAGAAAAAGAAACTATAGAACATCTTCTAAGCGAATACAAGGCTTTTTATAGGAAAATAATTCCAACTATTGGTCGAGAGTTTCTTGACGACGTTATATTTGAGTGAGGAGATTTTAGTCTCGGTGTACCTCCTAAAGCCTGAGGTGGGTCGTCAGACATCCACCCTACCTAACTACCTTTATTGATTAAAAATGGATATGGATTGAAGTATAGTAGAACAAGCAAGATGGGAAGGTACACTACTTCTTTCAGGAAATATTCATTGTAAGCGTAGACGGTTGGTTCAGGCGTACGTTACTGCGTGAAATACGATATATAGTATAACTCTTATTCAGATTGATACAGTTGCCAGATAGGTGCTGAACACAACCGATTGATGAACAATCTGATGTGCTCAATGCAGCACAATGCCTACAGACTTTTCCTTTTTATTTTCACTTTCAGTTTTCACACACTTTTAATTAAGGTGCATATGTGTGTCTATGCAAATCAGCTAATAAGTGGTTTTAATTTATAGTAAATTGAGTAATGATGTTGATGCACATGGTAAGCACTGTTATTTTCGTTGAAACCCACCATTAGCGGTCATGTTTATGTATTAATTTCGGTGCACACTGACTTGAATAAGCCGACTTGTGCGTGCTTGTTGCGCATTTCTAACTCTGTAGCATTTATAGCGCCGTTTTCTACCGACATACACACGTTTCAATTTTCATTTTCATGCAAAATAAATTAATTTAATATTTATTTATATGTGTAACGTAAAGCGATTCTGTAAACGAGTGATCGCAATTAAGTTTTGTTCAAGCATAATGGGCAGAGTGAAATTTGTAAAAATGTGTGCTTTTCAGTGAATTCATGTTGTTTTGCTTTTGTTACGGCGCATGCTGCGTTGTCGTGTTTACATTGCATTATTTTCTGAAATAGTTGTAGTTTTACATTTACATGCCGCAAACCTTTCTTGTTGTTTAGTTAAATGATGGGTACCCGGTTTACAGTGAAACATGGAAATTAAAATAAAGTGGTTTTCACAAATGAAGTGGTTTTGGGGAGGAATATGATTTAAAAATACTATTTCGATTAATTACTTTATTTTAAAGCAAACGTATATTTAAAGCAGAGAATCGACTTTCAATATATATTCAAAAAACAAATATTATTAGTATTACTTGGTGAGTTCCAAAAATAACCGAGCTCTATGTTTAAATCATAGAACATATCTATTGCGGCATTAACAAGAAAAAATGTTAACTCCGGCTACAACAAAGGTTTTTTTTATAGTGCCATAACTAAGCTCTACGACTTCAAGACTGTTAATCATTAAGGAGGATCATCTGAAGTTTACAAATTTTTTACAGGCTGTGCGCGGCCTAGCTCTTTAAAAAGTTTTAGAACATATCTCCTATACCACTGAAGTTATAGTTAAAAAATGTTTTCAAGACAATTGTTTTTAGCATCCTTACCGACATTGTGAAAATGGGACAAACCGGATCATAACTTCGCCCACTACATACACATAATGGTTCAATCAAAAACTTCTAAAAAGGCTGGCTTTAATCAGCGAGATATGCTATAGAAGTTCGAAGGAAATAATTTACTGATAATAATATGCCCTTGTTTAAAAAATTGTTCCCTTAATGATTCCCTTAGTTCGCATTCCAACTACCTAAAAGAAAAACTTTCGATCGAATATCTCAACAAAATTGAGTGAGCGTGTTTTTCTATTAATAATATATCTTAATGCCTACAATGGATAAAATTAGGTTAAAATTTGCTCCTGACCCCATATAATTAATAATCCACTCGAAGGTATTTCCTTAGCGTTGAATCTGGCAAATTACAAATATATGAAATTTTTGGATAATCTGAACTTAGCCCTTTATTATCCCTCCCCCGTTTTTACACCCAAATCTTCATTAAAATGCTCCAAACAATATTTATTAAAATAATTTTTACCATAAGAGAAGCACTTTTCTATTCAAGAAGCTGCTCAGTTGTCGGAACTGCCGATATCGGATTTATAAAAGTTGGTAGAGGTTGTTTTCTAAAGTAACAATGTAATCTCCGAAGAAATTGTTCAGATCGGTTAACTATAGCATATAGCTGCCATACAAACTGAACGATCGGAATCAAAGGCTTGTATGGAAATCTTTTGTATTTGACGTCGTATCGTCACGAAATTTGGCATGGAGTACTGCTTAAGGTAACAATATAATTTCCAAAAAAATTGTTCAGAACGGATTACTATAGCATATAGCTTCCATACAAATTGAACACATAGTTACTAACAGAAATGCACCGGTGAAGGGAATTTAGCTTCGGTGCAACCGAAGTTAACGTTTTTTCTTGTTTTACATAAATTTTGTCATAACATTGTCAATAAATTATAAAAAATTATGAATATGGTAGGGACGATAGCCAGGCGTTTTTTGAACATTTTTAATTAATTAAGCAAATCGGTTGAGTAGTACGACCGGAATCATGTCCGCAAGTTTAAAAAAGTGTGTTTTGATAAAAACGGGTTTAAAGTGCCAGGTTGCACTCCGACTGCTCCGAACGTCAAGCGTATAATTATTTTTGGGCCTTGTTGGAAACCTTCCAATGGTAAAGTGGGTTTCTAAATTAATTCTGAGGGGATAATTTTTTGTAATTACACCACTGATTTCTTAAGATATCTTAACCAAGGTAAATACAACTATTATGCTCTCTAGTTCCATATTGCAATGGTATAAAACTTAGATTATTAACAGAATTAGTAAATACAATAAAATATTGATGGTTGGGATGATTCATTATGGCTAAAATATATAATATAATAGGGGATCCGGCCACGGATTTTATACTATGATTCATATAATAAACTATTCAATACAGTGAAATTCTGGTTACTACTAAAGATGAAAACGTTTTTGTCGGTAAAAGAAACCAAGAAATTGTACTTGAGGTTTAATTTTGAATATGTTCATCCAAATAGATTTCATTGGAAAAAATAACGAATTTAAGGCTGCTTTTTCAATGTCTGATTACCAGCTTTTTTGTCTAGTTAATATAGTTGTCCGCTTAATAGATTGTCCTTAATAAACATGTACGTGGTTAACGGAGATGTACGCTTAATAGAGATTTCACTGTTTATTTATGAAAATCTCAAATCAAATATAATTAACGACTTGATGAATCGGTTCAATGTGTGAAGATGTTCAAAAATAAGAGGGTTTCTGCGTCGAAATCCAAACGACAGTCACCTAAGTCGACTGCACACTGCATAAACCCGCTCCAAAGCGTGGAAAACTCAACTGTCGACTGGTAAGATTAACAGCGACCATTGTGTAGCATTACTAGAGAGTATCAACGACGAAATCTCCGAAAAGCGGCCGCATTTGAAGAAAAAGAAAGTGTCGTATCATCAAAATATTGCATCGTGTCACAAAGTGCGAAAACGATGGCAAAAGATCCAAGAATTGGGCTTCGAATTGCTGCCGCATGCTCCGTATTTTCCGAATCTGTTCCCACTGACTATTTCCAGTTCTCAGTTCTCAAAAGAATCCCAGCGAGCATTTTCGTTGAATGATCGCAGTGCAGTGTATTTAAACCCATTTTTATGCAATTTTGGCCACAAAAGAAAAGTATTGAATGGTCTATTGCACGCCTGGCGCATCGTTGCTTACTAAATTTGGAGCCGCAAGAAAGCTTAACAAAGAAAATTGGATGCAAAGGTTTAAAACGGAGAACTGAAGTCTCAGAAAACAAAATATTGCATAAGAAATGCACAAGTGTCGACACGAAAGCACAAAGACACGAAGAAAATGTATGATTATGTTTATTTGCGTTAGCCGCTATGCTCCAAATGAGGCGTGTTATTCATGCTGGAGTCATGCAATTGTTCTAAGCAAACCTCCTCCATTTCTGTGCCGTTGAGCGCGCTGTTGAGTTCTGCATCGACAACGTCTTTTATTAACGCAATCGAACAATTTGCTGTGCCAAGTCCCATAAATGATTATTTGTTTCGCACACGACATCGTAACCTCAAATGAATGCGCAGCAACCAGACAGAGCAAATACTATTTTGGTTACTTCAAATTTACCGTTCTTAATGCCATTTTCACTGACACAGATTTCTGCCCATTCTTTTTGCTTTCTGTTTCGCTGGTATTTATCACACACATCATCGCATACTAAGCAACATAATATTATATTTAAATACATGCATATGTATGTATATTTTACTCATTATTCGCATAATTGAATGTGTTTATTTTTCTCCAATTGTCTGCACGCTTTAATCTAATTATTTTCCAATTAATGCGGTTAACAGCAATTTATAGTAATTAGTTCGATCTGCTTTTTTCTTTTTCATTACAATTTCTTTCACTGGCGTTGTTTTAAATGTTTGAGTTTCATACCTCTTTGCTGTTGTAATTTCTCATGTTGTGGTTGGTTGGTATTTTTCTCAAAACATATATTTTTTACTCTGGTTTAAACTTTCAATACTTCATTTAGAGATGAATGCATTGAAGCGGGCACTACAATGAATTAGGCGAGGCGTATAATAATTGGAAAGTAATTTGAGATCAGACAATTAAACAACCTAAGTGTACACGAATGTGTGAATGCGCCACCGAATTTGCTTTGTAGATGCGTGCAAATGTTTACGGCCATTATGCAAATTTTGTAAGCAAAAGTGTTTAAAGATGTAATGCCCCTTAGCCATATACTTCACTTCAGTTGAAGGCACTTTTTGAAGGTAGCAAACTCAATATTACAGTATCTAAAACGATAAGATCTTCTCCAGTTATACATTCGCTCTCCCAGAACTAAAATATAAAAAAGTTGTAAATTATCTCAAAGGACGAAAGCGCGCCGTTGTATACATATGTATACGGTATAACCTACCTAATTGGCCTAACATAGTCCTTAGTATGCTTGGTCAATGAAGACGCTTCAAAACTTTGGTAGATGAATCTTCACAAATTTAGAAAAAAAAGGCTCTCCCCTGCTTAGCTCAAATAAAATGTTTCTGATGGTAACAAGACGAAAACAGCTAAGCATCAACTCACAAGTCAAATACGCGCTCCATCAAAGTTTATGCTCCATTGAGTTTATTGTATAAAATTTCATATTTATCCCGAACATTGGGACTGAAAAATAAAAATCTAGTTTTTAAGTAAATATTTTTGAATGAAAAAATTCGCAACCCTGCTTTCAATTAGGGACGATTTCTGAATGTTTGGTTGCTAACCATCTGTCCGTTAAGTACTGGTTAACTTAACCAAGGTAAAAAATATTTTTTTTTAACCAACTGGTAACCAGATATAGAGAAACGACTTACAAGTCTTCACCTACTCTGTATATTAATATATTAATGTGAAGACTTATCCAAATAATCGCCATTAAATTATTTTATTAATTAATAATATTATATAATTTCGGGTGTATTCTTCTTCTTCTTAATTGGCGTAGACACCGCTTACGTGATTATAGCCGAGTTAACAACAGCGCGCCAGTCGTTTCTTCTTTTCAGAAGGTGGCGCCAATTGGATATTCCAAGCGTAGCCAGGTCCTTCTCCACCTGGTCCTTCCAGCGGAGTGAAGGTCTTCCCCTTCCTCTACTTCCCCCGTCGGGTGTATTAATATAAGTAAATCTTTTCAAAACTGTCTACAATATTAGATAGCTTGCGTACAGTAAAGTACATTTTGTTAAGCCACCCGCGTCTCTTTTAACAGTAATAAGCCAATTGCATAGTTTTAGGCGCACAAGTACAGGCTATTTTTGTATCTACATCAGCCTTAGAGTACCATAGTATTTTCACATAATGGTGTTTGTAACACCTCAAATTAATCGAGATGGATATAAATTTACATACGTATATATATAAATGGTCAGGAAGAAGAGACGTGTTACCACGCTCATAAAATTCCTTTATGAAAACTCAATGCTCTAGACTGTTGAACATGATGATGTTAAGAAGTATAAAAGCCAAGGGGGAGTGGTGGAAGAACTTCAAACTAGTAAAGAAAATTAAAGTAGCTAGACTATGGAAATTATCCGAGCACCCCACTACTCCTAGACTAATAGAGAGTAGATGGAGAGGAGGTATCGAGAAATCACTGGAAGACGTGGACAACGCACATTTCCCAGGTGCGTACAACTTTGCAACCTCTAAGAGATAGCTTAGAGTACGTCCAATCATGACGAAGGACAAAATACTATCAGCAGGTTTCAACCAAGATGCAAAATATATTTACAGTGATGATATGATACTTGAAATTCACATATTGTTTTTAAGGCTTATGGGTATGACCTATGCGCTGGGGAGAGACGAGGGCATATTGATACAGAAGACGGACAAAGAAGTCTGCTTGTATTCGAAAAGAACTAGTAAAATGTACCGATATCTGATAAATGGAAATTTAGTTGCCAAGTTCTTCAAACTAACAATATTTCTCTATTATTTTTAACGAGCGCTCTTTGGTCCACTAACAAGAAACCGTTAATAAAACTATCGAAGGGAAAGTTATTGCGAAGAAAACTAAGAAACATCTGTCAATTTATCAATTTGCACCATCACAAACTGTCGCAACAGCAAACAACAGTGGCAGCGACAGTGGCAAAGCGGTGGCACATACCACGGCCACCACAATTACTTTGTTAGCCAAATTAACAAACTAAAACACCAACAAAAACACTGCATGCACAACAAAAAAGAAGAAATTCCACAACGAAACAGAAACTTATAGTCAAAATGGGAAATAAAAGAAAACCAAAGAAAAATGTGAATGACCATTTATTTCCAAACGATAACAAAAGTAAAATGCTAAAAAATTAGTTTTTAACATTTCACACCATGCGACAACGAAAATATAAACAAACTTATCCATACAAATGCAAGGCATTATATACATATGTACGAGTATGTATACACTTATTCAGCTGTATGTACATATGTATATAGCGAGTGTTACATTTGAATATATTTAAACGCACGTCTCGGCTTTTAAAAATGTGAGATGAAATATGCACATCAACCCATCCTAACTACATATTTCCTTAAGCGAGCTGTTCGCAGCTGCAAAGCTTTTTGAAAATGTTCCAAGAAAGCAATGAGTGCTACACACAAAGTGCAACTTTAAGTCGTTTCAAATTTCACATTACACAGGCATTTAAAGTTGAGTTTCACGCCCGAATAGTTGGCGGTTCGCTCTTGAATGACCGCGAACTGATGCTGTGAATGAACTGAAGCAACAAGTTATATTTTATTATCATCTTTGTTGTTATTGTGTCGTTTACGTCGAAAATTATGGCGATATTTGCGCATATGAGTGAAGTTTTGTGAATTTTCAATTTGAAGGTTTTAAAAGTTATGTATGTACATGTATGTCCACATACATATTTTCATACTTATGAAGCTCTGTTATGTTATGTTAAATTTTATTATGCTATGTTGCCTTATGCTATGCTATGTTAAGTTGTAATGTCAGTTGTCGTTTTCCCTACAATGGGCACGGACCAGGAGGAACGCTTTTTCAAAATTTGTTTGGCCTTCTACGATTTATTTTACGGTCGGTTCTGGGACATTTGTCTACGAAGAGTTTGGTGCTCTTGACTGAGGCAAAAGTAGTAATTTTGCAGTGGTTTTCACATTTTATTCTGTTAGAATTTACTACAATTTTTGAATATTTTTTTCGTTAAAGATTATTTTAACAAGGACTTAGCCCTTCCAAGTTGGGGTGTCACCGAACAATTTATACTCTCGCATGACAAGTTTCATCAAGATATCTCAACTCTTACTCAAGATACCGCTTGCACGGACGAATAGACAGACATCCGGATTTCAACTCTACTCGTCACCCTGATCACTTTGGCATATGTAACCATATATCTGACGATACTCGTATATTTCTTTATTAGCAACTTTATCGCGAGATTATAAAAATTAAGCCCTCTGGATTACACGAGAGCTTTACCGATATTTTCGGTGAAAAATTAGGTTAGGTTATGTTATTCACTGAGTTCTTCGTGTTCGATACCAGGGACCTTGAAAAGCTATAGTGCGATCACGACAATTTTTCCACAAGGGAGCTCAAATACCGTATTTGTGTAAAGTTTTATTCCGCTATCATCATTGGTTCCTAATGTATATATTATACAGAGAAGCCTCAGATGGAATTCATAGCGTTATATTGGAAGTAGGCGTGGTTGTGAACCGATTTCACCCATATTTCGTATATGTCATCAGGGCGTTAAGAAAATATTGTATACCGAATGTCATTGAAATCGGTCGAGAAGTTCCTGAGATATGGTTTTTGGTCCATAAGTGGGCGACGCTACTTAGTAGGGGGCGGGGCCACGCCCGATTTCCAAAAAAATTACTTCCACATATGCCCTTGTACCAAGTCATCATGAATCATGAATTCATCATGAATATAATTATGTGAACAAAATTATAATACTTTCCTTAGCAACTTTGTTTCGAGAGTATAAAAAGAAAATGTCGAACACTCCTACAATTTTTGTGGGAGCAAAGACCTCAAGTACTAGCAGAGATTTAGTGTTTGATATTGGCACTCCCAATATTTTTTGAACAACTGTATTTATATACATATTTTGTTTCATTACTATAAAGGCAACTCTACCGCCTCGAAAAAAGGAAACAAATTTTTAATTTTAATTCGCTGAACTATGTCAATGTCGTCACATATCTCATACAGCTCATCGTTCCATCGAATGCGATATTCGCCGTGGCCAACGTGCAAAAGACCATAAATCTTTAGCAGAACTTTTCTCTCGAAAACTCGCAACGTCGACTCATCAGTTCTTGTCATCGTCCAAGCCTCTGCACCATATAGCAGGACGGGTATTATGAGTGACTTATAGAGTTTGGTTTTTGTTTGTCGAGAGAGGACTTTGCTTCTCAATTGCCTACTCAGTCCGAAGTAACACCTGTTGGCAAGAGTTATCCTGCGTTGGATTTCCAGGCTGACATTGTTGGTGGCGTTTGCGATGGTTCCGAGATAGACGAAATTATCTACGACTTCAATTTTATGACTGTCAACAGTGATGTGAGACCATAGTCGCGAGTGCGACGACTGTTTGTTTGATGACAGGAGATATCTCGTCTTGCCCTCGTTCACTGCCAGACCTATTTGTTTTGCTTCCTTGTCCAGTCTGGAGAAAGCAGAACTAACGGTGCGGGTGTTAAGGCCGATGATATCAATATCACCCAGCTGTACACTCTTGTAGTTCTGCAGCTCGAATTATTTTCTCCAGCAGCAGATTGAAGAAGTCCCACGATAGGGAGTCGCCTTGTCTGAAACGGTATCGAATGGCTCGGAGAGGTCCTTCCCGATTCTGACGGAGCTTTTAGTGTCGCTCAACGTCACTTTAAACAGCCGTATTAGTTTTGCGGGGGTACCAAATTCAGACATCGCGGCGTAAAGGCAGCTCTTTTCGTGCTATCGGAAACAGCTTTGAAATCGACGAAGAGGTGGTGTGTGTCCCCTTTCACGGGACTCTTCCAAGATTTGGCGCATTGTGAATATCTGGTCGGTTGTTGCTACAATCAGCTTGTTGACGGTGGGCTTTAATCTTTCACACAATACTTAAGATAGAACCTTATATGCGATGTTGAGGAGGCTAATCCCACGGTAGTTGGCGCAGATTGTGGGGTCTCCCTTTTTTACGAATTGGGCATAGCAAACTTAAATTCCAATCGTTGGGCATGCTTTCGTCCAACCATATTTTACAAAGAAGCTGATGCATGCTCCTTATCAGTTCTTTGCTGCCATGTTTGAATAGCTCGAGCGGTAATCCATCGGCCCCCGCCGCTATGTTGTCCTTCAGACGGGTAATTGCTATTCGCACTTCTTCATGGTCTGGCAATAGAACGTCTGCTCCATCGTCATCGATTGGGGAATCGGGTTCGCCTTCTCCTGGCGTTGTACGTTCACTGCCATTCAGCAGGCTGGAGAAGTGTTCCCTCCATAATTTAAGTATGCTCTGGGCATCGGTGACTAGATCACCTTTGGGGGTTCTACAAGAGTATGCTAAGGTCTTGAAACCTTCTGCAAGGCGCCACATTATTTCGTAGAATTTTCGAGCATTAAATCTGGCGGCCGGCTTATCAAGCTCTTCGTACTCAGGCATTTTGGCCCCTTTCCTTTTCTGTCTGAAAATGCGTCTCCCTTCCCTGTTTAACTCACGGTTCTATCCCATCCCGCACGTGTTGTGGTCGATCGTAACGTTGCGAAGTAGGCAGTCTGTTTTCTCTCCTCTGCGACACGGCACTCCTCGTCGTACCAGCTGTTCTTTTGCACTTTCCGAAACCCAATGGTTTCGGTTGCAGCTGTACGTAAGGAGTTTGAAATGCCGTCCCACAGTTCCCTTATACCGAGTTCTTGACGAGTGTTCTCAGAGAGCAGGAGTGCAAGCCGAGTAGAAAATCGTTCGGCTGTCTGTTGTGATTGCAGCTTCTCAACGTCGAACCTTCCTTGCGTTTGATGGCGTGCGTTTCGCTGCAACAAGATAGTGGTCCGAGTCGATGTTAGGACCTCGCAGTGCACGCACATCTAAAACACTGGAGACGTGTCTTCCGTCTATCATAACATGATTGATATGGTTGGTTGTTTTTCGATCCGGAGACAGCCAGGTAGCTTGATGTATCTTCTTATGCTGGAATCTAGTACTACGGATAACYATATTTTGGGCCCCGGCGAAGTCGATCAGCCTCAACCTATTTGGGGATGTGTCGTAGTGGAGGCGGAATTTACCGACCGTAGTGCCAAAGATACCTTCTTTGCCCACCCTGGCATTAAAGTCGCCAAGCACGATTTTGACATCGTGGCGGGGGCAGCTCTCATAAGTGCGATCCAAGCATTCATAAAAGGCATCTATGGTCACATCGTCTTTCTCATCCGTCGGGGCGTGGGCCTCGCCTTCAAACGGATGTTCTTAGGCTACCCAGAGGACACTTGGTACAAGAATCGTTTCTTGCCATTCCCAACTGAATGGCGATTAGAGACCTTTCTCCACTTGAGTGAGCTTCTACACTTGATTCCATCCTCCTTGCCAACGGTACTGTCCCATAATTTGAAAATGCGCCCCTTACCACAAGAAAACCTCCGCCAAAATTGCTCTTTGAAAAATATCGTAGTTCTTTACGTAAGTCCCTCCAGTATCCCAAAAAGCCGTCTGTACCATCAAGGTTGAACTTTTTTTCATCGGATCAACTAGGACCAATAGTAAAGTTTCTTGTCAGCGCATTGTCTACTTTTCCGCAACCGTATAGTTCAAAATTTTATTATTGAATTTTACCTGATGCCAGTCTTTAGTCATGTGATCGAGCGTGATCGAGCAAAACTAAGACGAGAGACTTCACAGTGTGGTTTCAAGAGAGGCACTTTCCTCATTAGCTCATGTACAATGATAGGATTTCGTATGACCTCACGCCTACACAGATGTAGAAATTTGATTCTCCCTTTTTAATTTCATGATATTTAAAAACTGTAGACAAGTTTCTCTTTCCTGTCCCGTGCTAATAATTTTTTTTCGACCAGAGTAAGTTCTCTGCCATAATCTTCTTTATTATTCAGGTAATTACACAGCACTATTACCGACTTTCCGCAATGCCGCGATTGGTTAAACCCTCTTCATTCAAAGCGTCCCTTTCTCTTTATGTTTACGTATGTTCTTGCGCGGCATTATCTGATTAGCTAACACAATTTATTAAAAATATGAGTATGAATGTCTTTTTAGTAATGAAGCACCATTTTCAGAGCATTTCGATTATAGTTTGAAAACAATATCATTCGTTTTTGGAATGGGTACCTATTTTTTCAATATTTCAATATGTCTTAATAGCAATGAAACAAAGTGTATAACTAATAACTAGTGACAGCAAAGTCGACACTTCTTCGAGACATTCAAATTTATTTAAGCCATTCCACAAGATGGTTTATGAAGCTGCTCAGTGGAACTTAATATTATACTCGTATAAGCATTTTTCAAAAACAAAAATGAGGGTTGGTCTAGAAATATATGTAATTTTTATGTTCTGCGCAATTTTTATATTCCCTGGAAATGTGATTATTTTTTACAGACTCATAAGTACATTGGAACCACTATGCCATGCACGAGCTTTTGTAACTTATTTACCTAAACTGCCTTTTTATTTGTTTTAAAATTTTCCGAGTCAAACAGCAAGAGCATGAGCAAAATAATGAAAGAAGAGGGCGAGTCCGCGAGAGACGCAAAAGTTAAGTAAGCGAAAGAAATGTAAATTCATTTATTTTAATAAAACAATAATAATGGCAAACAGAGCCACAAAAGCAGAGATGAAATACCATATATTTATATATGCACAAGAATACATACATACGTCTATGAGTATAGAGAAATTAAATCGAAATCGAAGACCCATTCGATGAGAGTGAAAGTTGGTCGTATGGTTGAATGATTGTTGACGGCGTGACTGCTGCATGACGATAATAAAGCCACACGATTATGGAATGTTTCCAGCATGTGTTTGTTTGCGTACGTTTTGTTGTGGCAGTGATGCTGTTGCGTTAAGGCGGTGCCAAACGGAACCAGAACGAGGTATGTAGTTACGCAGGCGTTGTTCGCCGATACGTAAGCTAAGCACGCAAAAAGTATATAGTTTGTATATACGTAAGTAAACAACAGTATACAAATATATAATTTTAATACCCTGAACGGGATGCATTAAGTTTGTCATGAAAATTGTAACACTATGTAGGAAACGTCGGAACCCATATAATGTACACATATATATTATATATGAACAGCGTGACGGAATAAGTGGATTTAGCCATGTCCATCGGTCTATCTGTATAACGTGAATCAGTCCCTTAGTTTTAGAGATATGGGTCTGAAATTTTGCACACGTATATTTATCACTAAGAAACTGGTCATTTACAGAATATCAGATAACTATAGCATATAGCTGCCACTAAAATTAAACAATCGAATTAACGTTTTTCTTGTTTTTTTAGTCAAACGCTTTAACCATTGAATCTCGTGTGATGGGAGCACAAGTGGTCGGCGCCTGCCGGTACGCCTACAAGCTACAAGAGCTTAACCATTTAAGTATAATAATTTAAAATTTCGTAATAATTTGACTTTTATATATATTTCTTTGATACTCTTTGGTTTTGTTTTATAATTTGTGGCTTTCTATTTCTCTCGCGCCTAACTGCATATAGTCTCGCGTCAATTGTAGCCATAAGGCTGTAGAAACTATCCCTCAGTGCCGTCATTCACCAATCTGTCGAGTTTAATGGCTGGTCACTTTGTAATTTTGCTGTGAAAACCTTTAATTACTACTCGCTATTTTTTACACTTATTATGAAAATAAGATAGCCCATTCCTTCTCCGGGCTTTAATATACTTGCTTCTGTTGTTTCTCAAAATGTTTTGTCTTCAGCTGTATAAATTGCGACTATTGCATATTCTGAATTGCGTTAGTTTGTTTGCTCTAAATAATAAAAAAAAAAAATATTAAAGTTAGCTGCTTCTCCACATTTAGGTTATGGCCTAATGCATTTACTTTCGTTCTCAAACGCAAGATCCGCCACAATGAGAAATTACTGTAAAATGTTAATAAGAAACGGGCCGGTTCCGCCTGGCTTACTACCTATTTCTCTAATAAAATTCCCATAATTTCTGTACTTCGCTTTTTCTGTATTATGTTTTAAAGTCGTTTGTTGGAGGCAAATGCAAATTATTTTGAAAAAGAAATGATGTTGCTATTTCTGTTTTTATCACTAATCATTTGCTTGCGCTCTGTTCTTTGATTACTTCCACATCTTTTATAACGTTTCCTAATATGGCCTTTATTGAGCCTGAACTTTTGGCTTTGGACGAAATTTGTTTTCCCAGCATTCACTTTCTCCTAATATCCGCTATCTTTCCCATCACCTGTTTGCATGTTTTCCAATTCTTTTGCGTAATTTAAATAATTTTGACATTAATATCACAAACATAAAAGGCCAGGAAATAGATTCAGTGTAAACTAAATTTTCAAAGCTTTTCATTACATTTGACAATATTGCGTCTGTTTAAAAAAAAATATAAATACCCAAAAGAAAGTAACTTCTTTGGAGAACAGTAACGGATTAAATTTGTAATTATAAAATTACTTTACTAAAAAATAAAGTAGGCCTTTTATAATTTAACCATAAGCGATATAAGCGAGTTTAAGAAAGTTTTCTGCATGATTCTTAAGAACGAATTTTAAGGTCACGTGATTTTTCAGTATACCTTATAGTAGGTAAGCAGGTAGAGTGGATATCAGGCAAAACACTTAGAACTTTAGGTGGCTCATTGTGAAACTACCGGGACAAAAACCCACTCACTCTATTATGCACTCTCTGATCCAAGTTCTGCTTCCGATGAAGTTCATCAATATGAAAAAAAGTTCTTATGTCGTTCCCATTGAATTTTAATAGTCGAGATGTGCGGCCCATATTCCATTCATGCCGCTTTTGCTTGTTTGTTTCTGCTTTTGAGCAAGTTATGGTTTGATTCCACTGAAACTCAGTTATACTTGAAACATGTTTCCAAGAATCCAGATGCCTACATATCCGCCTTTTTTGGAGTCTAATTGTAGGGTGGTGTCCACTCTGGCTAGTTCATTTGCTTCACATTTACCCGGAATATCACTATGTACTGGAACACATTGCAGGTTTATTGTGAAATAGGACATTAGATCCATCAATCAAGGCATTCTGAATAAGTAATAAATATATTTATTGTTGTGAGCACACTCAGTGCCAGAACAGGAAAGCTTTCATTAATTGCTGTTGTCTCTTCATGGAAGACACTGTAGTGCCCTGGTCAGCGTTTAGGACTGCGTTTTATTCTGGATATGTATTTTGTTCGGATTTCAACCTGTAGTAAATGTCTCTTTCCTGCTGATATCTTTAAGATCGGTAGAATGAGTAATAATAAAATCTAGTATTTAACTTGGAATCCACATAAATGTTTCTTCTTAATTGGCGTAGACACCGCTGACGCGATTATAGCCGAGTTAACAACAGCGCACCAGTCGTTTCTTCTTTYCGCTACTTGGCGCCAATTGGATATTCCAAGTGTAGCCAGGTCCTTCTCCTCCTGGTCCTTACAACGGAGTGGAGGTCTTCCCATTCCTCTGCTTCYCCCGGCGGGTACAGCGTCGAACACTTTAAGAGCTGGAGTGTTTCGTCCATTCGGACAACATGACCTAGCCAGCATAGCCGCTGTGAGTAAATGTTTACTTCATATAAAACGGCAAAAATAAATAGTAGAGAAGTACATAAGTGAGACCCAGTATGGACATTGGTTACAAGTAGATATAATAATACAGACATAATAATTGCGCATCCGCAAAGCGACGTTCGGAATTTATGTCATAGTTTTGACTGACTAAGGAATAGTGATTTAGAGTCGAGCTGTAAGACTAAAATCTACAAAATTAATTATTCTATCAAGGTGACAGAGTTATCCCTGAGAGAGGACTGTACTTTCATAATTTTAAGAAGAATATTTCAAATGTATTGAAATGAGGAATTCGATACTTATATAGTCTTGACATTAGCGGTTGCTCATATTCTAAATTCAGTTTACAAGTTTTATTACTGGAACTTAAAACGGCCTTAATACCTCAGAGGGGATTTAAATTTAACGTAAGGAAGTAGTCATGGACCTTTAATTAACCTGGTAAATAGTTTACGCTTAAAAACAAACCTATATTTTTCCTTTTAACGACGGCGTCTGATGGATTTTCGACCGAGCTATTCAAGCATGGCGGCAAATAACTAATAAACTTCTTTGTTGAATATGGCCGGACGAAAGCATGCCCGACGATTGGAATTTAACTGTGCTTTGCCGAATCCATAAAAAGGGACACAATCTGCGCCAACTACCGTGGGATAAGCCTCCTCAGCGTCGTATATAAGGTGCTATCGAGCGTATTGTGTGAAAGATGAGAGCCCACCGTCAACAAGCTGATTGGACCTTATCAGTGTCTCGATTAATAATTGAATCTCATCATTGTGGCTTTACACCTGTAAAACCAACAACCGACCAGATATTCACCATGCGTCAAATCTTCAAATAAAACAGTGAAAAGAGAATCGACACGCACCACTTCTTCGTCTCTTCGTTGATTTCAAATCTGCTTTTGACAGCACGAAAAGGAGCTGCCTTTATCCGCTATGTCTGAATTTGTTATCCCTGCAAATCTAATACGGCTGTGTAAAGTGGCGTTGAGCAACATCAGGATCGCATTAAGACCTCTCTGAGCCGTTTCATACCAAACGAGGTACCAGACAAGGCGACTCCTTTTCGTGGGGCTTATTCAATCTACCCCTGGATAAAATAATTCGAGTTGCCGAAATAAACAGAGAAGGTACCATCTTCTATAAAAGTGTACAGTCGCTGGTGTACGCCGATGATATTGATATCATTGACCTCAACACCTGCGCCGTTAGGTACCCAGGTCACTGTTGACAGTCATAACTTCAAAATCGTAAAATTTTGTCTAACTTGGCACCAACATCAAAATTAAGTTCCGAACTATTTGAAAGCCAACATAGACCTAAACGGATACTTGTTTTAGGAATTATTTTTCAGTTATATGAAAACCGGTTTAAAAATTCTTTTCGAGAAAGATATTTAGTACATTTGTTACATTCATAGACATTCGTTTGCACAAATATACAAATTCATTTGTGTCAGAGCTATTTCGCTAATTGAAGTGTACTACTTAGAAAGCATTACATAAGCCGTGTAGCCAACATTTTTTTTAACTAATGTCATTTCTTTATGTGATGTGTGGTGACTAACTTGAGAAACCCTTGATCTCTGATGGTATTTGAATATTGGGTATGTCAAACAATTATTGATAGAGGGAAAGTAAGATAAATTATGCTTTATTAATGAGTCTATTTATAGCACCAACACGTGTATTTACTCTAGACGACTTGGAGTTATAAAGACTATTAATCGAGGTAGATGTGGAGTTATATACTGTTCGCCCGCCCACCCATACACGCAAGCTGCGAATTAAGTAAAACCTAATATACTATATTTGGGGCCGTCTAAGCCAACTACTTATTCCGAGTGGGACCATAAAAACCATGAACAATAAAGTAGACAAACACTTAAACCGACATCAGTGCATAACTTTCGTGTCGGACGCCATTTTCCAGTCGATGAATACGTCCCTCGCTAAAGATGATGGAAAAACCGGGAAAAAAACTTATCGACACTACTGGCCGTATGATAGTGTGAGTCGGTAGGCATCTACTTACAGAAATAAAAGAGAAGGCGGAATCGTTCTCCTGCTTTGATACTTCTGAGAATTATTGGCCTTAGCATTCAAGAACAATTTGTCTACAGAAAATTATTGTATAAAAATTATTTTTTAATGTTTACAGACAGATAAGCACAACGTTTAGGTTCAAAATTTCATTACCTACTTATTACTACCTACCCGAATTATTTAAACAGAAGAGTGGACAGACGGACGAACATGGCAAACACAAATACGAACAGTGGATTCATCAGCTAATTTAATAAATTTATGTTGTTAGAAATAACGGTTAGTGCTTGGAAATATTGTTCATCGTATGCAACAAATACAAAAAAAAAAAAAAGGGAGCTTCGCCTATATCGCAGCTAAAATAGCCTACACAGGTGAATTTCTTATTTAAATATCTAGACGACTAACAGTGAGCATGAAACGTTTTGCTTGTTCTTTCTAGCCAACCTTCAGGAGCATAAAGTTTGTAAGTTATATGGGGTCTAAGGCAAGTTTGCTCCCTCAGTTTTATTAAAGTAACTCACACATTTGCGATGTATACAAGTTAAGTTGAAGTTTGAAAATCCTTCAATTAGGTATATGGGATACACAAATATTATAATAATATTAATAATATGGAACTTCAAAGATTTTCAATCAACGGCGTTTTGTAGACGTGGCAGTGGTCTGCTTAGGCCTATCTATGAATTAGTCCCCAAGGAACACGTGTTCCAAGATTGGAACTCGTCTCGTCCTCCTAATCTTTTATATTATATTAGTTTACCGTTACGTGAACAAAGCCATAATACTCTGAAGTAACATTTTGCAACAATATTACAACTTAATTTCAAAAGCTTGACTCAACTTTTAACGCACTCATACTATCTATATTATGGACATTTCCTTGCGGGCGTTACAAATTGTATTTTGGTAAAACAGTGATTGTTGCCTTAAGGTAAATAACGAATTAGACAAAAGTAGCAACCACATCACTATCATTTGCTAATAAAGAATAGCATTTCAACTAATACATGCCACTTAGTAGACCAGTGGCTTCTGCATAGCAATAAAAGCTTTGGTGCAATTATCAATGTCATATCTTTCCAAACGTTATCCGACCCCTCTAATTTTCTACACTTCACACGCAAGCACAGCAGCTATTTCTGAGACCTTGAAATGAAAACATTTCTTCTTGGTGTATTCATTTCGTGGCTGAACATGTGTGTGAAAATACAAATGCATATGTGTGCGTGTGTAAGAAGTTGAGCCAATTAAGCGTTTAAAATGGGAAATCTTTCCAATCCACTCAAGAGGAAAATTACACTGCAGGGAGTAGAAGAATTAGTGCTCGTAAAAACGGAGTAAACGTCGGTGGGCGCTTGAAATGGTTTGGGTGATTGGAGGTTGACCAAAGCCTTTCATTTCCATTTCATTTTTCTTTGCGGTATAATTTCGAGAGGAGAATTGTAGCAGGTAATTACGCAGACTTTCGTTTTGCTTGAATGTTTCTTTATGCGGCCACACAGCGTTCCGGTGGAATAGGATTGCAGTTGGAAAGTTTCTATAAAATCTAGAGTAAGACCTTGCACACGGTTTAGTTCTACTGTCGAAACGGTGTCGGTCGCACTGAATTTTAAACGAAACTTCTGTCTTCCTTAATTTAGTTCATAACACGCTCGCAATGCGTCTGCTTAATTACTTGTCCTGCGTATTAATAATTGTCGCACTTTATGGTGCACGCGTTACAATCGCTATATTAGCAGCCGAAGATAGAGCTAATGCCACACCCGGTACGGATACTTTTCTAGCTACGCCAACTCGTGAAAATATCGAAAGCACCCCGCGTCCCAGCGACACTGCCTATAAAGCGGCAAACTGTCTCACCAATTCATTAAACTCGGACTCAATTTATTGTCGTGGGTCTCGCGCCTTTCGCAACGTAATTAAGAATTTAAATCGACGTGATAAACCGTTGGTGTTGATGCGTGGTCTAGAAATCGTACCAATTGAGCAAGTTTCAAACGGTGTAGCCGCGGAGCCTGCCTTGGAGAGTGATGACACCTTTTTGGGCTATGTCTCGGATTATTTGCGCAGTCATGAATTGAATATTAAATTCGCCGATTTACTAGCCGACGAAAGTGAACGTTATTTGTCATACGATATGGAGCGAAACGCTAAAGGGGATGGTGTTCAAGGTGTGTGTTAGGTTATAAGATGTGCAGGATTAAGTAAAGTTAATATAATATTTGTTGCCTGAGGGTTTGAAATACGCATAACACCGTTAAACTATTATCACCTAACCCTTCACAAGAATGATTTGTTCTGTGTTGCGCAAACCACAGAAGATCTTTTGACCTTCAATAGGTATTCATGTGATAAAAACCAAAAACTCTTTTGTCGGACGCAAGTAGGTTGTATACAGAAGGGTGAGGTAAAATTTCCATGAGTTTTATTCACCAAAAGTGACCATTATTCAAAGCTGCGTAATTTAAGATCCACCTCTTAACCTAATCTAACCTGCACAAAGCAAAAAAAAAAAAAAAAATAAATTTCAAGAAAAAGAGATGTAATTGGGTTATTGAGGATCAAGTATCCGCATACATCTGGTATGGTTCGCCAGCTCATCTAGTCAGTCGACTGCCATTTTTTTTTCACATAATGAGCTGCCATATTTAACGTGATAATTAAAAAAAGTGACTCATTGTCTCTATTGTGAGCTCACATACTTCCCACTTTGAGCGTTCATACTTTCCTCCTTTCTAAGAAATATTGAGTAGTCGAAAAAGTCTTTTCGTATTGTATTTCTAATCAAATTCCAACTTTTTTTTTTTTTTTATTTATAAAGAACTTAAATGAACCGCTTATAAATGGCAAAGGCAGGGCTAAAACTTCCCCTCGAAGCTGTCCCAGTTTTTGCTGATTCATCAAAGATTTGTGTGTCTAGCGTTGCCCTGATGGAAAACGAAGCCGTCTCTGTTTACCAGGTCTGGACGTTTTTTTCGTTTGCTTGCTTCAATCTCATGAGTTGTTGACAGTTTAAAGAAGAATCAATCGTTCGACCTGGCTGAGCAGCTCATAGCTCATAGTGGATGATTACTTTCCAATCCAACCAAATACTCAGCATAACCTTTCGAGGCGATGTTAATTCAGTCTATTGAATTTTTCACACACAACTCATGTGCTACCTAACCAAACATCGAGCTCCTTTTTAACAATAATAATAATAATAATAATAATAATATGAGAATAGAATGTTAATAAGAATGTATGAGAGAAGAATGTTAAGTTCCTAAGTGATGTCATG
Organism: Bactrocera latifrons; assembly: GCF_001853355.1. Taxonomy (NCBI): domain Eukaryota; kingdom Metazoa; phylum Arthropoda; class Insecta; order Diptera; family Tephritidae; genus Bactrocera; species Bactrocera latifrons. The sequence goes on along the minus strand of NW_017537179.1, from coordinate 229,159 downwards.
GCTGCTTATTTGATGATCCTGGTCAATCTTTTCCATAATTTCATCGACATTTTCAACGATAGATCGCCCAGAGTCAGGTGCATCTTTCACATCAATATTTCCAGAACGGAAGTGAGGGAACCATTGTTCTGCTACTCGAACTGATACAGCATCGTCTTTGTAAACTTCATAAATTTCATTGGTGGTTTGATTGGCATTCCCTTTTTATGTAAAAATTTCAAAATATAGCAAATTTCTTCATTATTTTCATTCCTTTTTGAACAGCTGTAATTATTTTCAGCTTCCCCGAATACGAAAAGACTTTTTAGACTACCCAATATCTACTATTAACAGTTTTTTTCCTACAAAAGAAAAGTGGTTTTTGATGACTAATATTGTACTCTATATATCCAGAGTTAAAAAGTAAACATATTCTGTTTGAACTGACTTAAATGCCATAGAAGTTTGGAACTACAAAGACGCATTATAAGTCTTGAGAGGAGAAGTGTCATTATTAGAGACCACGAATATAAAACAATCCCTATATACTCTTCTTGCGTCCCAAGTAAAAAAAAAAAAAAAATACTTTATTTGATATTTAAAACTTTAAATGGTTTTTTAAGAAATACAACGCAGAGACATTTTCACATTATTTCTACATGATATATCTGTCGCAGATTCAGATGTTTCTAGTTTAATAAAGGGTGTGAACGGTGTAGGGTACTGCTATATACTACTTAAAGCGCGATAAATCATTAACTAAATTCGCATTACATTTTACTCGCGAGATGGTATTTAATAAAACCGGGGTTAAAATTTGACGTGAAAACACATATCCCGCCTAACCGATTTCAACCTAATTTAAATCGGACTGCAACCGCGCCTACTTCCCATATAACAAAACTCGACGCATTATATACTTTATATATCGGCCAATATGTGAGTTATCTTAATAAAATTGAGAGAGTTTGTTTTTATAATTTGTGCCTAAAATTAATAAAATCGGGTGAAAAATCGCCCCAGACCCCGTATAACCAACAGACATTATGAAAAAGATATTAACGGTCCTTTCCTGTACCGTACGAAATGGTCGTTTATACCCCAACCTAGTTCTTCCTGACTTGTTATTAATGTACCCATTCAACCAAAGGTAAGCTTTATCACATATGGCGCTGCTCGAACCGAACTGTCATTCTGGTAATAAACTTGCACGATATACATACAAAGGTATTTCGGAGTAAGTTTGTTCATAATGAAATGGCAAACAAAACAGAGTATAAAATCAAATAATTGCTGTCAAAAAGGTCAATTCCGAAAAAGTACCATATGTCTAAAAAAACCCCCATTATATAGGCATAATAGCAGAAATTTTAAGACAACCACTAAAAATATAATATTCTCTGCAACTTAAAATAATTATAGGCATATACTAAAGTGTACGCCCTAAGAAGCTCTAGATGTTTTTATGAGCATTTGCAAAGTAGGTAAATCATATGTATATGCTCAGTTTATTTGACATGTTAAGAGTGATTTTTCCGATGGTAAAGTTATATGTACTCGTTATATACATTAATAGTTCAGATAAATTATATTACTTGCTTTAAAATTTTATAATGACTTTTTCATACATACATATACAGAAGCGCGCAAGAAAGACAAAGGACAAGGTGTGATCTTGGCCATGGCGCTGATGTTTGGCAAGATGATGGCAGTCATGAGCTTGGGCGGCATTGGAGCAATGGCTTTGAAGGCGCTCGGGGTGGCGATGACTGCTCTTATGTTGGCCGGTCTTATGGGCATGAAGTCTCTAATGCATGGTGGTCATGAAAGCAGTCACAGTGTGCAGTATCTCAGCGGCGGAGAAGGCCATCATCACATGCGCCGCCGACGCAGCAGTTATGATCCGTTACGATTGCCCTATCGCGGCTGGCATCAAAAGCTCGCTGAGTAAATGTAAATTAAAATCAATGAATACATTTTAAGTAATTACCATATATGTATGTTTATATAAAAACATAGAACATATTAGTTAGCTGTTAATTATTTATTTTATATATGGTATACTCCACAACACTTACTTATTTATATAAATTATTCAGAATAGTAGAAGGCTAACGCAATAAAGAAGTTAGAACAAACAAAATATTAAAAATTAATCGTGCCCATTTTACTTTCAAAACATATAAAGATCATACTAATAGACATGAGTCTTACTCTAAGCATACTTTCTCACTTAAACAATTTATTTTTTTTTATAACAGTTGGCAAGCTGCTTCAAAGCTCGTATTCCTTTTGGAATAAAAATACCTGGAACACGTTATATCTATTCGCAAAATCACTGCGATATTTAATATTTAACAAATTATAATATATAGTAGTTTTCGTTTGGACTTTTACCAATGACCAATCGTTTAGCATTATGCCGTCGCTAAAGCATTGAGACAGTTTAGCACTTTAAATTCTCGACAAGATTGACGACATACTTTTTTAATTATGTTTGATGCATGGCCACGAATGATTATATTGTTGTCGTTGATTACACTCGTATTACCCACTAGACCCTATATCCTCGGTCATCCACCAGCCACTTACTTATCTTCGTACGTTGTGTGTTGTTCTTTAAGTGCAACGTTGGTGTTGTTTTGGATGTGTTCGAACAGATTGCTGATAATTTTTTTCCGCTTACCCACGATTCACAGTATTACGTGTGCATATCTACGTACATCTGTACTACAGGTTCGCATGATTTTTGTATCACACTTCAGCATACCCGGTTGCCACTGCCTTACTTCACCTCCTCTCGATCTGTTCAGCATGTCTTCTGCCGGCTCGTTGGATAACTCAGCGCATCATTTTAGGTTTTTAAAGAAATCGGTGAAAGTTATCTTGTTAGTATATTTTGTTACGCTGATACTTGTTTTTGTTAATTCATAAGATACATTTGGTATGTCCACCAACGTTCTTTTTGTTCTGCTTTTTAATCTTTTAATGTTGACATTTTTCCAAAGATTTTTGTGTAATTTGTTGATTTGTTTTCCTTTTGCACGTCTTCGTTGTGTATTTTTTTATTTATTTTTATCTATTATATTCGTTATTGTTATTGTACATATTTAAAATGATTTAAAAATTTCTTTCTCGTTTTCTATTGTGCTTTGAGGAAATATTGAATATTTATTTACTTTTCTTTTCGTTAAATAATCAAAGAGCTCACTAAAACTTAGCATAATTTAGTATAAATTTACTTTCACTCTTAAGAAAACGGTTAGATGGCGGAAATACAATGAAACTTGATTAGAAGAAGAAATAAAGTAAAGTGGTGTGAGTGTAGATGTGGAGTCTGGTGTAACTGCGGGAGAGTTCACCCCCAAAAGTAAAAAGCTTTACATTATTTCCACCAAGCCACAAAAATCATAATAAAATGCGCAAGTACCGTGCTGATTTATTCTGTGAAATAAATGTTGAAATATGAATCAAACATAAAATTATAGTCCGCACTTACACATTTCTCAAATCAAGTACAAAATTATGTTGTTCTTACATAAAATTCTACTCTGGATCCGCCCCTGCCTGGATGCCACACTCGGTGAAATGGCTGTTGTGTATCAAGAAACGCTGCAGCAGAATATAGTTTCCTTTCGAATCTACTTATAATTATATTAATTAAATACGATGGCTTTGCACTGGAGTTCCATGATTTCTCCTAAGCCTAAACTGCTGTATAGTGTTAAAATGCATTTATCCAAAACTGGTAATAATCTACTCATAAGTATTATTTCAAATAATTTGGAAAATGTCACCAGCAAGCTAATAGGACGGTAAGAGGAGGGAATATTTTCAGGTTTGTCCAAGTTTTGGAACAATGCTTCCAGACTTCTTAAACTCTGTCGTTTTTTTTATATATTACGAGCAATTTTGAAGTTGGCTTGATGATGTGTTGCACTTTCTTTTATCTGCTAAACATCACGCGCTTGCCACTTTTTCTTGCACTTTTGACTGATGAGTATCTACTTCATGAATCATGTTTGTAAATTACCCCACCGCCGTATTCAGTTCTAAACGAGTCTTGAAAGATTTATTTGTATTTAGTTTCTAATGTATCTAATTTGAAATAACTAAATATACATATATATATAAATAATAGAGGCATATAACTAACCAGCCTGATATACATTAAGATAGTTCCGTGGCTTTGTTGCAAGAGTATGAAATGTTTGGTTATACCCGAACTTAACTCTTGATTTTCTTTGATCTCCTAACTCAGATGTTTCGCAGTTCAAAACTGCAATAACTAACTAAGGAAGTTTTTCGAAATTGAGTATATAGTTCTCTTTACTTTGTGCCATAATTTATAACTATGAGTTTTTGTTATATGATATTCTTTTTAAACATTTTAAACCCGTTTCCATTTATATCAGTAAACATTCTTGTCTGCGATTATCTTCATTATACTTGTCTAAATATGATTGGAATATTTCTCAAATTTGGAGTAAATGCATTATTATACCCTTAACAGAGCAAAATAAGTTAGCCACGAAGTTTGCAACACTTCTAAGGATATGTAAATAAATGATGACCACGATGAACTGAATTGATTTTACCATGTCCGTTTATCAGTATATATGTCAACTAATCTATATTCTTTTAAGATATCGCTCTGAAATTCAGAACATGTCCAGTTTTCTTCAAGAAGCTGATCATTTTTCTCAACCCCTGCCAGACGAACTGAACGATCAAAATTAAGCTCTTGTGTGAAAAACTTTTTTATTTGTGAAGGGTAGTTTAGATTTGGTGCAACCGAAGTTAACGCTTTTTCTTGTTTTATTTTGATGTTAGCAAGTAATTAAAACTATTTGTCAAACTAACTCAAAGTGATGTTTGCACTATGCATCTTTAATTATGCAAACACTATATGAGCGTAAAATTCCTGTTATGACAGCATTTATTTTTTTTAATTATGTATTTTCCTTCAATAAAAATTATTTTTTTTTGTGTTTTTATCAAACACTGTACACAAACCGCATAAAAAATTAAAAATAGTAATTATTCGTGAATACTTGTGTGTTGGTTTTTATGAGTGTTGTGTTAAGAGCCAGCTTTGTCTATTTTGTAGACTTGAATTTGCATAAACATTTTTATTACCACGAGTGTTATTACTGCTAAATTAATATTGTTTAATAGTAGACTATGTTGAACTCTCACATCGTTAACAGCGAAACAAAGCTGTCCACCGCAAATACATACATACCTACGCATGACGGACATCGTTTAGACCAACACCCAATGCTAATTCGCCAAATGTTAATTAAAGAAAATCGTTTCGTTGCACAATCTATTGACATCCGTTAAGCCAAGCGAAGATGAGTCACTGTGGAACAAAAGTGCATATGCACTTATAATAGAGATGACGATTGCAGTAATATTGATTCGGAAGAATAAAATAAAAGATGATTAATGGTTGCAAACGATAAATACTAGTAAGTGTGGTTTAGCATATAGTGACCTAGTGGGTTTGGTTTGTTTTAATATGTCTCACATTAGAATTACCACTGTGAATACAGTCCAAATGAAAACAAGTTTCAAACCTTTTACGTAGAAATTCAACATCCATTATCCAAAGAAAACTTATTTTCTATACCAATCCAAATTAATATTCATCACCAAACCCGATTATTTATCAAAAGTGTAGCCAATAATATATGTTCTCTTAATTTTGCTAAGACAACTTCGATATTTACCGATATACTTTATGTATGTACATTAAGACAGGGTTGATACAACTGTTAACTATGCTACCAAATATTAGCGCGATCTGTCAATCAGTGTGTTTACAGCAGCTGCTTATGTCAGTAGTGTCAAATATCATTGAGTAAGCACCATATTCACCTGATATGCGCCCCCTGTGACTTTTACCTTTCTCCACACTGAAATGTCCACTTCGGGAAACACGCTTCGACACAGTTGACGACATCAAAATAAATTTTACACGAGAGCTGAAGGCCATCCCGGAAAGTGCCCATAAAAAATGTTTTGACGATTGTGAGAAGCATTTTCATATGTGCATCGCTTCAAATGGATGTTACTTTGAAGGCGATAAAATAAATTTAGATGATGATTGAAAAATTTTCGTTGTATTTATAAATCCCGATACTTTCTTGACAGAGGTACACATGATAAGCAGGCGTGATTGTTTTCCGTTTACGCTCATCTCGACAACATAACGAATAATACCTAAATAATGGTATGCATTAAACTAGGTTAAGCAGTTCCTGAGGTATAGGATTTCAGCAAAATTTGGACGGTGCCATGTAGAATGTTAAATTTTTATACTCGCTCCCTTAAAACTTGCGGATAAAATTTAATGTCTCTGAAACATTTTCTTACTGAGTTATTGCATTTTTGGGAATTTTAACATTTTTAAACCACGACCACATTCTAGAAATGCGATACCTTGTGCGAAATAACGGTTATTTATTTCAATTTGTAGTTTAGTTATAGTACTTTGTAGGTTTTCAATTAATGGCGTTTTGTAGGCATGAGAATGATCGGATTTCTCCCGTCAGACCCGCCTTGGGTGCCATCATCAAGATATCTCAATGCTTACCAAGGTTACTTGCACCAGATGGTTTGACTGATAGACACACGGAATCCACTCACCTCGTCATCCTAATTATTGAAATGTGAGGTATTTACATAACTCCATATCTATATCGATTAGTTTTAGGTTATACAAGTAACCGTTTGGTCGCAAGAAAATGTGCCCAATATTTGAGCGAACTTCAACCACTGTGCAACCACATACAAACATCGTAAGCTGGTGTAACGAGAGTGGCCGCTAACAGCATCACAAACGCTAATTTCTGGTCATAACTTTCCCTTTCTGAGTAAACAATAAGGCACGGCAGAATCGTCCAAACAGTCATTCGTGAGCAAACATACAGACAAATTTGTTTTCCCTTTCCAAACGATTTCAACACTTTTTTCAATGTCTCGTTTTTTATAGACATTCAATTTCAGACGTTACTCCATAGTGGGAGAGGTATATTGTCTTAAAGTTTATGTAATACCGGCAACATTTTATGTTTTTGATTGATTTGCACACATGTTTCATGTTAAGAGGAATTTCATATGCGTAGATGAATGCATGTATATGCGCTCTCATAGACTGTCTCTATGTCTAGTTAGGTTGTCTCAAATTACTGAGAATAATGGTGTGAATTTCAAATTAAATATAGTCTCGAACACTATTATTGAATTTCCAGTGAATCTAGTAGAACGCTTTCATATTGAAGGTTTTCCTATGTAGCTGTCCTTCATGCCTGACATATAAGTGTATTTGATTTGTCCACAAATGATTAGAAAATAATTGAACCTAGGCACTTGACCTACGGCCTTGGGAGAATCACAAAATTCACTTACCCAAATGTTAYCCACACTACCTTATTTTTTTGCTGTAAATGCGGCTTTAAGTTAATAATCTTCTTCTTCTTCTTAATTGGCGTAGACACCGCTTACGCGATTATAGCCGAGTTAACAACGTGGCGCCAATTGGATATTCCAAGCATAGCCAGGTCCTTCTCCACCTGATCCTTCCAACGAAGTGGAGGTCTTCCTTTGCGGGTACAGCGTCGAATACTTTCAGAGCTGGAATGTTTTCGTTCATTCGGACAACAGGACCTAGCCAGAGCAGCCACTGTCTTTTAATTCGCTGAACTGTGTCAATGTCATCATATATCTCATACAGCTCATCGTTCCATCGAATGCGATATTCGCCGTGGCCAACGCGCAAAGTACCATAAATCTTTTGCAGAACTTTTCTCTCGAAAACTCGCAACGTCGACTCATCAGTCGTTGTTGTCACCGTCCAAGCATCTGCAGCATTTAGCAGGACGGGAATTATGAGTGACTTATAGAGTTTGGTTTTTGTTCGTCGAGAGAGGACTTTGCTTCTCTATTGCCTATTCAGTCCGAAGTAGCACCTGTTGGCAAGAGTTATCCTGCGTTGGATTTCCAGGCTGACATTGTTGGTGGTGTTTGCGATGGTTCCAAGATAGACGAAATTATCTACAACTTCAAAGCTATGACTGTCAACAGTGACGTGAGAGCCAAGTCAGGAGTGCGACGACTGTTTGTTTGATGACAGGAGATTTTCGTCTTACCCTCGTTCACTGCCAGACCCATTTGTTTTGCTTCCTTGTCCAGTCTGGAGAAAGCAGAACTAACGGGAGGTGTTGAGGCCGATGATATCAATATCATCGGCATACGCCAGCAGCTGTACACTCTTGTTGAAGGTGGTATCTTCTCTATTTAGTTCTGCAGCTCGAATTATTTTCTCCAGAAGTAGGTTAAAGAAGTTACATGATAAGGAGTCGCTTTGTCTGAAACCTCATTTGGAATCGAACAGCTCGGAGAGGTCCTTGAAGATTCTGACGGAGCTTTTGGTGTTGCTCAACGTCAGTTTACACAGTCGTATTAGTTTTGCGGGGATATCAATTTCAGACATCGCGGCATAAAGGCAGCTCCTTTTCGGAAGAGGATGGAGTCATGTGTAGAAGTTCACGCAAGTGAGGAAAGTTCTCTGATCGCCATTCACTTGAGAGTATCCAGAAACGATTTTTTTACTTATGACTCAAGCAGCTCACGACTTCCGGTCCTTGACCAAGTATCCTCTGGGTAGCCTAAGAACTATTAATCAGTTTGCTAATTTCGAACTTAGCTAATATTATTGAGCATACCCACATATAAGTGTTTGTATCTTTATTGGGCACGCATTAATGCGTTAAGAAATTTCACTTTTCTTCGAAATCACGCGCGTTTACGCCTTGTTGACTCAATCAATTCATCTGTTCGCTCGATTCAGATGCAAATTAATATTTAACCCAAATTCCTGAAATATTTCAGCTTCGCTTGCTTATACATATATTTACGTGTGTGTATGTAAATATTGTTAAAGCTGTCATCAATATTTATCATGTTCATTTCTGTCAAAAGAAACAACGAGTTTAACCTAAGCAGGAAAATTATCTAATTAATTAAATAGTCTTATAAATGTTAATACTTTCTAGAATTACACGTGATTTAATTGGACTCCAACTTCAAACGCAATTTATTATTTGCACTAGTCTAGTGCAGAAGTCTTTGAAAGTGAAAGAAATTTGTATTAGGTTGAAACCTGTGAGGAACAAGTAAGGAGGAGTTAAGTTCGGGTACAACCGAACAATTCAAACTCTTGCACTTGCAAAGGTTAAAGCCAGGGCAGTACCTTCAGGTATACATATAAGGCTCGTTGGTCATTTGGGTCTAGTTTTTACTCGATTTTATTCATTCTAAACACAAAAATGTACCGTAATATGAAAAACAAGATCTCTCTTAATTTTATTAAGATAACTCACAATTGACAGATATACATATAAGGCATTAAGCCACCCTGAAGATCGAAAATCCTTATATTAGGTATAGGGAGGCTAAAGGAAATTTCGACATACTACTAACTAAGAGTCAGGCAAGGGTTCTCTCTGAATTTTAATGATATATCTTACATATCGATCGATATTTGCGGTAAAAGGTAAATTATAAGCACTGGGCCCATACATTTAGTACCTAGGGACTTGAACAGTTTTGGTTCGATTTGGATAACTTTAGTCTTAAGTTGGTATATTCTTGATGCGCATACTGAAAAGTGGAAGAATAGAAAGAATTTAAAATTGTGTTATATGGGAATTAGGTATGGCAGTAGTACGATTTCGCTCATTTTAACACTGTGGCATAAAAATGTCAGAGGAATGTAAAGTACTTTAATTGGAATCGGTAAGGCGGGTTTCGAGATATGTGATTTGACCTAAAAGTGGGCCATCGTCCAATTTTCACATCGGCTCTCATAAATACCTCTCATACCATCTCGGGGGTAAAATTGGATGTCTCTGGGGTATTCAATTATTGATTTATCGCGCTTTCAGTAGTTTTTACGGCACCGTTAAATGAATAGTGAGTGGGGTTATCATCTGATTTCATCCATTTTGACACTGTGGGTAGGTACGCTTAAAGTATTTTTCTTCTAAATTACTGTGAGTAAAGCGATTTAAAAGATGTGTACATTAAACCTATTGGAGGGCGAAGCCAGGCCAAGTTTTTCCCAATTTTTTTCCCACAGGTGCAATTTATTATTACGATACCCTGTGCCAAATTACAGTTTTATATCTTAATTTGCCAGTGGTCCGATTACGCTCATTTATAAATTCGTCTTTACATTTTCTTTCCAAGGAAAGCGCATAGCAAGTTTCTTCAAGATATCTTAACTATTACTCAAATTACAGCTTGCACGGGTGGCGGACAGAACAACAATCACCCGAATCTCAATTCGCCTCTTAATCGTAATATAACTAATATTATATCAAGATGATTGGTATGACTGTATGTGAGGTACCTTAATGAACGCCAGGGAACAGTTTTTTTACCATATACTACATACATATAATCATTTTTGTTCTTCTAACAATCCTTGTGTCGAATATGTCGATATGAGTTATAATATACAGCTGTTGAAAGCTAATTAGAAACGCTCCCTTTGTTCTAGGTGCCTGATGAGTAAGATCATAAAAAAATTGAATGTACCCTTATTTATATTCCTAAAAGTCTTGCATTGTTCGTATTACTCTATTTACTCTAAATTCACTCTATTTTGTAGATATGAAGTTAAAATTCATTTTTTTTTTTCCCCAAATAGTAAATAAGCTACGATAAAGGAGGTGACTTAAGTGCGACAGCTAATTTGGAACAGTTGTTTAAAGAATTAAAATTCCTCAAGGTGCTAATTTTTATTAATACCTAATATTATTGATTTCTGGTGTGTTTCAAAGTTCTGGCTAAAAATATATTAAAATGTATTATTCAAGTTTTTTAATGAGTAAAAGCTCCCCGCACAACCTAGTTACATTTTAGACCTTCGTCAGTCTGGAAAGACGTACAAACAAATTTCGAATCAGGTCAAAGCTCAAAAGAAATTGTTTTCAATGCCCTTAATAATATACAGAATTTTAAAACTATTTTCAATATTGCACGCAAAGCAAAAACCCGAAAAACTTCAACAGAAATATACCGCAGTATTGCTACTATCTCCGGAGGAGACCCAACAAAAGAGTTCTACTGACATTCTACATAAAATTGAAGACGAATATAATGTGCATACATATATTCAAGAAAACAATTGCACGGCGTTTAGTCGAATTTGGATTTCACGGCAGAGCAGCACGCATGAAACCATTTCTAACTAAAATTCAAAGGAAAGAATGTGTACACTTTTCCCACGCTTATTGATCTTGAACTACAAATAAGTGGAAGTATGTTGTTTGGAGAGATGTAACCAAAATAAGTCGCATAGACCCTGATGGTCGAAGGTATGTTTGCCTACCAATCTATCAATAATTTGATCCTCGCTATGTTTCACGCGTAGTGAGGCATGGTGGAGGTTCAATCATGCTGTGGGAATATTTTTCCTGGGATGATGTAGGTCCGCTCCATATGATTGATGAAATTTTAAATAAGGAGAAATACTTTGACATCCTAAAAAATATCATTTTGTCACGAACTAAGGACAATTTGCCTGCTATATGCAAATTCCAACAAAATGACAACCCAAAGTACACGGCAAAGTCAACACAAAAGGTTTTTGTTAAAATTTCCATAAATGTTTTGGAGTGGCCTGAAGAGACATCTGGGTTGATGTCCAAAAAGCTGTAGGTATCAAAAATATCACGAATATGGATGTCCTGTGATGAAATTAGGACGACATGGCAAACAACACTAATGGTGTGCTGTTAGAGTCTTATAACGTCAATTCGCAGTGGATGTGAAGTTTATTAGTTCCGATCCTTAATCTTTGTCTCACGCGAACTTAGTCCTTCCTTACTTGATTTTTCTTAAAATATTTCGACTTTGTTGACATTATATTATTAAATATTCTCAGAAAATGCAGAAAGGAAAGCATTAGTCAGCTACCACTTGTTTATAAAAATGGAAAATACTATAACCCAGTGATTACATTTTTAACTATAAAAGGAAAATAGCGGCGTAAACTCAAAGAGCCTTGGATGCTGTTCACACTGACCCTGACCAAGCCGAAGGCTATTGAAAATTGGTTTCAACGGGGCCGGATGTTAGTTTTTGATTTTGCAGAAGATTAATAACCAAAACTGTTTACCATAGTTTCCATTAATCGCAGGGTGTGATCTACATTGAGTACAAGCAAAATGGAACCGGTTGGCGAAAATAACCACTGTCAATTTATTTAATTAAGCTAAAAATTTTTGCCACTTCCACTATTTCCAGGCCCATTTTGCAGACTTCCAAAAACTTACTTGTGCGCGACATTTTAAATCTACATATGTATATCAAAAACTGACTATATCGCTCTTATACAGAGAGATAGACGGACATATGGACATGAGTATAAAATTAAGACTTTGTTCATAATTTCTTCTTCTTAATTTATTCTTCAAAATCTATGTCGTCCCTCCTCAAAGTAACCCCACTTGCCCCAAATACACTTTTGCCAAATTTGTAAATCAGGCGAATACGGTGGCTGTGGCACGATGTTGGTTGAAGATTTGGCGATCCTTCCGATATTCCAACGATGCGATTGACGTTTTGATCATCAATTGATGTTGATGCTCGTCCTGCACGAGGTTCGTGTTCAACGCGTTCTCGGTCATATTTGAATAATTTGTATCAATCAAAAACACTTGATCTTGACAATTATCACCGAGGGCCTTTTCCAATATTCTAAACGTTTTGGCACCAGAAATTTCATTCCGCACATAAAATTTAATTAATCTTCTTTGTTGAATAATTTCACTCATCGTAAAACTCACTTTATTTATTCAGAAAGACAAGTGTATAGTGTAGCGACTTTTGGCACAGATGTCCCTGACAGGCGTATCAACCTAAAAAGTTTTCGCGCGAAATTTAAAGTAAAAAGTCTTACTATTTTTTGCTCGCAGTATACTCGTATTACTATTTTCTGCTTGGTATAATGGATCACTGTGGCATATATGTACATAGCTGGCATACAAGCTGACTGATCGCTCTGACCTTGTTTAGCACATTGCTTAAGTTCTGACTCGGTCGAATGAAGCATCAAAAGATATGTTTACAGAAACCATCGAATTACAATCGTTTTCGTCGAAAAGAGCCGATTATTTATGCACCGTTATAGCATTCATCATATATACTTGTATATTTTTATAAATTTTGCTTTAATTTCGTTTTTGACATTATTTGGATTTATAAATTCTTTGAGAACTGATTTGCGCTTCATGAAGCATTTAGAATGTGCCACCTTATTGAGGAGCATTCAAATTTGACTGATTAAATCGAAATGTAGTTGTTATTGTTTACGATTCACTACATCATATTACAAATATGAAATATTTAATTTTCAGCTTCAGCTTTCGGATATAACCAATATATAAACAATGCTCAATTTTGTTTCAATATGAGTGATTTCTACTATATCGTTTTTCCTTCGCCTGTAAACTTCTGAAAAGTTACATATGTTAGGTGGCGATATACAGCATTCCTATTAGCATTAAGTAAGCTTCAACTTGCTGCACTTATCCCTTTCACACCTATGCTTTTGATTCCTTCTAATTCCCTCGAAATCACCTACCTGAAAGGAAGTTTTGCATTTTTTGATCACAAATTACATGATGAACATGACTGTAATGATTTTTTTTGGAAAAAGGACATCGCACAATTGTGATACCTAGGTCTTAGGCTGAAAAATTGCTCCAATAAATAAGACAAAAAATAATATTTGGTTTTCTCTTTTATTGAAAAAAATGAACAAAAAGTCATGCCGAAAATTCAGTACATTAATAGAAAAAAATGTTAGGTACTTCATTGCATTAGAAATAAAATAGCTAATTAATAAGGAAGATATTTAGTCTTTTGTGTGGTACTATTCAAAATAATCCTTGTTTTTTGCTAGACAAATCCTGACGTGGAATTTTTGGCATCGTCCTCTTTTCCGAATACCGCAAACTCTAGGCGGCTCATCTGCGAATGAGGGCCAATGATCGTAGCGATCAAATCTTACGTCGTCAAGCGCTTCATGTGGTCGATACTTACATATTTTCATCGACTTTAAAAGTTCAACATAGTCAGGAGCTTGATAATATCCCGCCAGTACTGTTCCCAGCTCCAATTTGAACGTTAAAAATGGCTTAACTTTGGACTTATGCAGGCCGGCTAATTTGGTATCTCTTTTAGACTCCATCCATGATGATGAACTAAATGAAAAAATACTTTTACAGTCCATTTCCTGGTTTTCATTTTTATCCTGTAGTATTCAAGCATCTGGTCAGCTATATCGACACCCCCCATAAATGCATTATAATTTTCTATAACTTTTGGGATTTGTACAGGGCAACGGCGTTTCATGTTTTTGTTAAACCTTTCTGCCTCGCCGATGGGGTCTTTGCCGCACTGGCTGGAAACGACCACAACACCTTTGCTATGTTTCCATTTGACAACGGCTACATTGTCACCGTTCGTGAACTGGATAATATCACCCCTATTCATTTCCTTGTCCTGGGGAAATTTCAAATTTTTGTCCAAACGATTTGCTATTATAGTTTCTGTTCCATGGAAACCGATTTGGTGCAAGCGTTAAAAATATATATGGAAGGTGTTTTGTTAGCCTCATTATAATAGACGGCCATGCCCTAAACCACAATCTTGAAAAGTGCCAGCGCCTTGAAAAACTTCAAAGTTCACTATCATGCCACTTGCAATTGCACAAACGAAATTTTTTAGACCAGTAGGTCTTGGTTTTGATCGAATTGTTTGACCCGCAGGGCATCTTCCACTAAATGGAATAACTTGTTCATCCATTGAATACTGTGTTATTTCAGTTGCTAAATTATTGCAACGGTTTCTTACTAAATCGATCACAGGTTGTACACGCCATAATTTGTTACAGGGGTCTGGCACAGCAACATCTGCAAAGTGAATGTCCGATCGCATTTGCAAAAATTTTTCACACGACATTGAATTGTAAATTGCAGGAATTTGGCATTCATGTGACCACTACATTCTTATTTTCGGATATCGAAGACACCCCATTATCATTGCGCATCCATAAAATCGTTTCAAATCGGCTTGTTGATATCGGACTTCCTGCCCACGTGTGCTCATAACGTACATTTTTATAAATTTTATAGCATCGCCGTAATGCGATTCTGGGCAGTAATTCTTAAAGTACTCCTATGGTGTTTTCACCTGAGAAATTGCTGATGCAGATGCAGTTGCATTCTCATTATCATCTTCATAACTTGCTGGAGATTCTTGGAAAATGTTGAATGGTACCCAAGTTTCATCATCAATAAGATTATCGTCACTGAAATCTGCATCAGAATCGTCTAAGAGGTCTAATGCAGCTTGAACGTCGTTATCATTATTCAAACCAAAGTATTTTCCTGTAAAAAAAATGTAAGACAGCACAAACGTGAGTTTACATCAAAAAAACATGATGTGCCTATATAGCACAATTGTGATATGTCAACTTTACTAACACCTAGCTGCCTGAAAATGTTAAAAAATTCAACATTATATTGTGACAAGATCGAACACACTTACTATTTATCAACAAAATGCACTACGTATGATTTAAATTTATGTAAAACAAATAAATAAATACTCACTATGTGGCATGTTTACACTTATCGGATGACGTTCTCAAACAGCTGACTCTTTTGTCTCTTTTGTGCAGTTTTTTAGTTTTCTTTTGTTTAGAGTGAGACCACAAGCGAACGCACAATCATTACATATCGGTAACAAAGCTATAAAATAATATTTGAACGTCATTGAAGGCTAAAAACAGCAGATCTCACAATTGATTAACCTTCTGTGACTGATGTGGTAGTCTAGCAGACACCAACAGACACAAAAGAGTATTTTCTACCGTTATTTTCCATACATCTACTCTCTCGTTCTCTGTACCTTCTTATTGTGTACTCATGCCTATGTTAGTTTATTCAGATCGATTGATGTAAGCACATGTGCTATTTTAAGCGAAAAAGTGTCTGCGAGTCAACCACATCAACGTTAAGGTAGGTGTCTGTGAGGCAATCACATCAGTATTTTTGTTATATTTTCATAGTGTCTCCTAAACAACACGTCAGTAAAATAGTTATTTTTTAGTTTTGTTATTATGSAGCATTCAAACATATCGCAAGATCCACATTGTTCTAAGAGAGCCTCATCTGGAACTTTTAAAACCCGAAATGAGCTAATACTACAGTGGCTGGAGAAAGAGAGTGAGCATGAGTTCAGCGATATGGATGATGAATGCAATGACCCCAATTTTCAACCAGAAACGGCACTTTTAGATAATGATGAAGACAATGAAGAACAACATGCGACTACCTCTGAGACACAAAATATTTGTGAAGAAGTGAATCAACACCCAACAAGCGACTACTACAAAGGTAAGAAAGGATTTATGTGGAGTGCAAGAGAGCGRCCAAAAACATCTAGAACAGCATCCCATAACATCGTTAGATTACCAGGTYGCCTGCAAACTTCTACCTTTGAAGGATATTTACAGCTTTGGTCCAAAATTTTTGACGAATCCATGTTGGAATGTTTAGTACAATATACTAATCAAAAACTCTGTAATTACCGAGCTAAATTTAATAATACTACRAAGGTGGAACTTATGGATACATATGTAACGGAAATGAAAGCATTCATTGGCCTACTGTACTACACTTCAGTTTTTAAATGTAATGACGCAGATCTTCGCACAATATTCGCAACCGATGGCAGTGGYCGTGAAATATTTCGTTGTGGGATGYCAAATTTTCGTTTTTCTTCTTTGGTAAACTGCCTTAGGTTTGACGATTCAACTACCAGGGCGGAGCGTCTCAAAGAAGATCAACTTGCACCAATTTCAAATTTCTTCAACAAATTTATCCTAAACAGTCAATTTCAATATACACCCGGACCATACCTTTGCATCGATGAAATGTTACTGCCGTTTAAAGGTCGCTGCAAGTTTAAAATTTACATGCCTCAGAAACCAGCACAGTATGGCATTAAAATAATGTTGTTAGTCGATGCTCGCACATACTACATTTACAATGCGTATATTTATCATGGTAAAAATTCTGACGGCATAGGGTTAAATGAACAGGAAAGGAAATTGGCAGCACCAACTCAGTCTGTATTAAGACTTGTGAAGGTTGTCGAAAACTCAAACCGGAACATTACGGCTGACAATTGGTTTAGTTCTATACCACTTATGGAAGCTCTGCTGAAAAAGGGATTGACTTATTTAGGAACTCTAAAAAAAATAAAGTTGAGATACCATCTTCTTTCTTACCGTGCAAAACTAGAGAAGTCGGGAATTCAATATATGGCTTTACGAAAGAATGTACCCTATTATCATATGCACCGAAAAAAATAAAGCTGTTTTGTTGATTTCGTCTTCTCATCATTGTCAGGAAATAGATACTGATACAAAAAAACCTGTTATGATAGCAGATTACAACCATACAAAAGGAGGAGTGGACAAAATTGATAAAAAGTGTTCGATATACTCATGCAGTCGAAAAACTCGTCGATGGCCTATGGCAGTATTTCAAAGAGTACTAGATATGGTTGGTGGGAACACCTTTGTCTTATATCAAATGTGTACTGACAGTGATGTAAAAATGAGAAGAAAAACTTTTATGCTCAATCTGGCGAGAGAATTGGGGCTAGACCATATGAAATTCCGGGTGTACAATGAAAGGTTGCCACGAGAACTAAGAATGATGCTCACTAGGGTTTTTGGCCTAGATCTACCCCCTCCTCCACCAATTATTCAATCTAATCCACCAAGTGGAAGAAAATTGTGTTCAATTTGTCCCCAAAAAATAAAAAGGGTAACAAGGTATTGCTGTTGTGATTGCTTAAAGCCAATTTGCCTCCAGTGATCCAAGCCTCTTTGTGAAACCTGCCAGGAAAAGTTGTAGGTTTTATACATATATATATATATACATATGATCTCAAGTCTTAAGACTGTTTAACTTAAGTGCAAATTAAGCAAAATCTAAAATTTTTGCTACATAAATTATAACACGAAATATTTTTTGTTTGTTAAGTTATAAGCTTTAATGTGCAACTTAACATGTTTCGTTACTTTTTTTTACCACTGGATTTATTATTTTTTGTTATCAACTGTTAAATTGAAGTCTAAATAATAAAAAATTAAAAACATTTGAAAAAAAAATTATTTTTGAGTTGTTTTTTGCTGTTCTAATATAGGTCTATGTTTTTTGCAGAAAAATCATGTCATACCAATAAATAACACATAACACCAATTTTCGCTTTGAATTAGAAAAATAGCTTTACAAATAATAACTTAAACTTATAAACAATAAACAAAAATGGTTTTATTAGTTTTACAAAACGGAACTTGGAAAATATAAGACATAGAAATGGTGTCTGGTAGTCTAACACGTCATTAGAATTGTTAGAACTATATCACGTCAGTCACAGAGGGTTAAGATAGGTCTGAAAGGGTTATGCAATTTAGGTCATAGGCAGAAAATATTTTGTAAAGTTGCAAATTTTTTAATAGGATTTTAAATATTTTTGGTAGAAACGAAGAGACTAATTCGTTAACATGCAATATATGTATTACTCCTCGGAAATTCCGTTTATTGTAGACAATATCCACTGAAACATATTTGCTGTTTATTAAGATTATTGCCATGAACACATGCTATTTTAAGCATTTTTAGCGCATGCTGCTTGAAAACCCACCTAAGCTCACGCCACACATTGCCACTTTGCTGACCTTAAGTATTTATCTTCGCACCGATTAAAATAACTTTCGTGTTTTGGCCTAATACAGAGTCTAACGAAAGCGGTCCACATGAATAATATATTACGAATATATTGCCTCATTAACATAACATAGCCCTCACGATATGTATTGGAAATGGATGTTAACATGTGCAACTATGGACCACAGCCTACGTAGGAATATGTGAAGTAAGTACAGAAATAAATATCAACATACATAATAATCGCAGCTTTCACTAGTTTTATTTATTTAATATTAAATAGGAACAACAAAAACGGAAATAGCGCTTAAATCGTCTCTCGATCGGTTAAGAGATCGTCAACTGGAATGAGTATACTGTCTGGTAGCGGTTGGGAATCGATCGCGACAAATGTGTAAGTTAATGGCAGACAGACAGCAAGCACTCAAACCGACTACACACTCTCAAGCATCGAAAGTTTTTTGGAAAGCGAAATTGATTAAAGCAAACGGTGTTGGAATACGCATGTGGATGCAAGTGAAATTTATTAAACATGGTTAATATCCATATATTATATATGCGGAGTATATTAATGTCCAGCACAAATAGCTTCAAATTCCCAAAAATTTTAAAAAGATAACATCTTTAAACTAACGAATTATATTGAGATCTTCAAGACTTTACTGGACAAAACCATATTAGGTTTAGAGCGCCCCTTTGTTATTCTTCAAGTCACTTTTGGTGGTTTTGAATTAAGTAACATCCACCGATGTACATAAGCTAAAAATATTCTCAAATATATAGCACAACACCCACAGTTCCGCTGGCCCTGCTACAATGAGCCTCACACAGGAACTTCTCGGCTTCATCGAAACTCACTAAGCGGAATTATTGAAGTTCAGTCGAGTTGTTGAAATATTTAATTTGGCTCTTGAATGCAGCACAGTTTTTTACCGCAAAGACAATCACAAAAACCAATTTTATATCAGCCAACTCTTCACTTGTGCCTTAAAAAATTGTTTCTCACGGCAGTAAGTTAATCGAACTTTGGTGAAAGAGATTCTCTGTTCACCAAGTATGTCGATGCTTTCGAACACGTGTGAACTGCACTTGAAAGTAATTTCGTCACTGTCACCGACGCCATTCACCGTTGTCATCATCAGTGTTAGGTAATCAAGTGAAATGACCATAACCATGCCGCCATCGATAACATTTGCTCTGTTCGACAACAAAACAGAGTTGCTCAGCATTCAAACGCTTTGGAAATTCGCTGCGCCTTATGAATGGATCGGAAGCGCAGATCCTCACTGCTGTCAAAAAAGCTCAATGAAGACAACGGGCATTACAAAAACGTGCTTGGCTATACGTGAAAGTAGGTGTGCAGATACCGAATAAGTACCATAGAAACCATTACACAATTCCAAAAACTCGTTACTGTGCATATGTATATGTGTTTGGAGCAATCCATCCGGTTTTCTTAACGAATATATACCAAAGATGGAAGTAATAACAAGTAAATATGATATACAGTGGAACAATTTAGCGTAATACATATTTATTATTATTTTTTTTTTTTTAAATAAAAAGCATTCCAATACAAAAAGGAAAATCCTACTTTAAATTTTTTATCTAAACCTACAGAACACCATAACAGCATATTCTGATTTTACGATTGAATGTTGAAATAAATATTGATCCAACAAGTCGTTCTCCAAAATTATTATGGGAAAATACTGGATATCTGAATATTGTCTAGTTGTTAACTCACTCCCTTTGCTCAGGAAATTGGGATGACGTAGATGTTTATAGTGCTATGTGGCTAATCGCGATAAAGTGAAAACTTGTTTTATACTACTAACAATCCAAAAATAATCCACCAAATCCACAGGCAATTAAGAAGAAAGCCTCTGTGAGATAAGGCATAGTTCTCTGGCATTAGATTTCTAACTTACGCTACGCAGCTGCTAGATCTTTATGGCCAAGAGTAGAACTGAACTCCTTGCTATTTACGTAGTTTATTTATGTCCCAGCTTTTGCAAGACTGAGGTTGAAACATCTCGACAGTCATACCTTCAAGAAACCAGCAGACTTAGCCGAAGTCTTCATAAAGATATTTATGATCAATTTAATATCAGTTCTATGTACCTCAACAGGAAGCTTACAAAGCTTTCTAAGTATCGACCATCACAACTTTCTAAGAAGAACAAAACACGGACATAAAAAATGTAATATCAACAAACACCTACTTTCACCAAAATGTTTTTCTTATTGGTTTAGTGTTGTTATGAATTTTTTGTACGAAGGATATTATAGCTTCTATGCAACCGAAGTTAACGTTTTATCTTATTTACATGTAACAGCATTCCTTGAATCAAACAGCTGGCGCTCCTGTTCCTTAATATTTATACGCACACGAGTTTTCTAAGCAAGTTTTTGAAGTCTCAGCGAAAATGCAAACGGCAGTATGATTCAGTGTACGTAACTTCGTTGCCTATTTGTAGTAATTAGGTAAACGCATAAATACATTTGCGAAAATATGTTATTTTACACGAATTCATGAGTAGATATGTGCCTTTTGGAGTGCTAAAACGAATGTGGTGAGCGCAAATATGCGGTCGGCACGCAAATGGAGTGTAACAGGATGTGGGCGGATGTGGAGAAAGTGAAATGCATTCATGAAAAATTATCGAAAGTCAGCATTCCTCGACATGATGTCACGCCTGACTTAATTTTTGGCAAATATATTATATGCATGTATGTGTTATGTCAACATGGAAATCTTATTTCTTAGTAAATTATATTTGTTATAATATTACATATATGCAACACTATATATTATAAATTTTGTGCTTTTTCAATCTATGTGGATGCCTAATGGTATCAATAAAAGCCAGAACCATCCAAATATAATACGGTTATATGAAAGAAATTACAAGATAACGGTAAACGCATGCATATGAAATTTGTGTGAAAACTTCCGGGACATATGTGTGTTTTTATATGTATAATAATCTTTTTTATTGGGAAATAATTCAAATTGTTCTTAAAAACGACTGCTGCTATTCTAATTCTCTATATTTTGTCTGTGGAATGCGATTTTTATAGTCTCGCAGCAGACTGCTACGAGTATAATATTTTTGTTCATCTAACGGTTGCACGTATCACCTAAAACTAAGCGAGATAGATATAGGGTGACTCTCTGTCTATCCGTCCGTCCCTGCAGGATGTGACTTAAGTAAAAACTTAGAATTTAGGTATCTTGAAGAAACTTCGAATGCGAACGAAAAAAGGACGAGTTCGTAAATGGGCGGAATCAGATCACTGCCACACCCACAAAACGCCATTCGCCAAAAACTTACAAAGTTCTATAAATATTAAATTAAAATATAAAGCTCGAATTTTGCATAGCGGATCGCAGTAACAAGAGGCCTGTGTGGAAGCCAAATTTTTTGAAAAATTCTATACTAATAAAAACTAAACTACAAAGCTGCAAAAAAACAAAACATTTATAATACAAATATTATAAGAACTTCTACTAACAGTGAAAACGCAAGATAACCCCGCCCAATTCCCCATAATGGTGCTGTTAAAAACTATTAAAAAACTTAGAAAAAATAATAATGTCACAGACATTAACTTTTACCTCCCAGATTTTGTGAGAAGGCTTTATGGGCACACTTTTTGGGAAATCACATATCTCGGGGCCCGACTGACCCATTTCGACTAAATTCCTAACGTGACATTCGTCTCATATTTATGTGTCAGTATGAAAATAGACAAAATCGGACAACAACTACGCCTACATCCCATATAGCACAATTTTAAGTGTCTTTTGATTATTTTACTTATCAGTACACTAATCAAGAAGTAATTAATGAAATACAAATGTGCACTAATGATTCCTTTAATGTAATGCTTAATAATATGTGGACCCCAGTATCTATAGTTGACCGAAAATATCATTAATGAAAATGAGAGAGAGTGTTTAACTCATAACAGTTTATTTATTTACCTAAAATACAAATACTTGTAAAACAAATTGGGCTTAAACTCGATTTACCTCACATAACTAAAATCAGGCTTTTCGAACATTGGCAAAAATAGATAACACCGGGTTTGACCCTACCCCAACTCCCATATACTATATAAAATGATTTCTCTTTTTCTAACAAACCCTATGTCGAATATCTTGGTCAGTGTATGAGTTATACATAAAATTGCTTGGATTCCGGATTGGATGCCTCTGGTTGGCGTTTTACACCTTAAAGTATTTTCCTGGCTTTGATTCTTGAATATAGCAATAGTATGAAATATTCGTTTGCCTTTCCTTACTTGTTTATATTGAAATACTTAAACAAATTTCAATATATCTGATCAAATTTAAAAGGGTCTAACAAAACACTTACCTTTTTACGTATTTAAATGCAAAAAATCGCTTTCACAAAAGGCTCCTTAGGCCTCACAAGCATGCCACAGTTTAATCCAATTTTCTATAGACTTATTGAAAGCAGTATCGAAGACATGTTCATAAAACTACGTCTAGTCACCTACATTTACGCATTCCCTGAAATTATGGCTGTCTTGTCAAGTATCTATTTTGGACTTCTACTTGACGTCGTAAAGTCATTGACAAATTTTCTATGACTGCAACTCAGAAACGTTTGTTCGCTATGAAGTAGAACCTCACTTATCCAACATTTTCAAAGAGCCGTAGCCGGGATTCCATTGGAAATACATGAATTGAAGTGTAATTTCAGTTATATTATTATTAAACGATGTTCTGAACAGATCGCAACCTTTTAAAGAGAACAGTCAGAATTTATTTCGAAATACGCCTGAGTTTCAACGATTACCTGTTTATTGTCGCTTATATTCCTTCCGGTAACTATTTTCTTGACTTCTGCATATCGGAGGAAAACACTGGTTTTCAGATCCTGGGAAGCGGAAGCTATTTAAAACTTTTATTATTATCGAAAAGCTATACAACTCAAGTCCTATGAAAGGTATCGTCACAATTTCGTGAAGAATGTTATGGAGGGCATACCTACAATATCCGAATATACTGATCAGATCGGACCACTAAAGCATTAAGCTGCCATAAAAACTGGCCATTCGAAATCAAGAAACATATTTCTTTAACCCTTTTTACCATAAAATATGCACTATCAATTTGAAGCACAATTTGAAGGGTGCTGAAATTAAATATTTCTTGTATATCGCTGAATATAATAAAGAAAAACGGTAGTGTAATAGTAATTCGTCCCATCAAATCAGGTTACTTTGGCCCTTTTTCACGGCCAATTATAAATAATTTTATGAATAAATATATTTTTATATATGAAGTATTATCCTCTGCCGGTACGACTCATTACGCCTAGAAGCACATACAGACCGGCGTCCATAGCAAATTCATAATCGTACGAAAAAGAGGCGCCAATTTTGCCAGTCAGCGCAACATCCGGCATAATGTGTACTTCGGCATGAACAATGTGCAACGCCAAGTATAATTTAGTAAGAGCGAGCGCACGCGCACCCAACATACCATACATATACGGGTCTCAAGTGTTAATAATGCGCATATGTGAATGACGTGTTTTGTTGTTGGTGCCGGTTGTGCCCAATGCATGAGCGTTTCCATATTTCTGAGCGATTTCTCTCTCATTTCACTTTGGTGCGGCGACATTATTTGCACTTTTGCTGAAATTGTTTGCTAATGTGTCACACAAGTGCCGTTGCTGTCCCCACGACCCCTAGCTACCGTCGGATTTCCCCCTGACCGCGCGATAGCTAGCCCCTGACCCGCCATCTATAAAGTGCTAAGCAGCCAGCATCTCACATGGCATAGTTGTAGCGAAATACGGCATTATTGGTTTTTTGACTTATTTTATTTCTATTTTCGTTTTCTGCCTCATTAATGTGCGCTTTTACGCTTATTATGGCAGTGACTGTTTCTAACTCCTCTTACCTATGCTACATAAATATGAATGTATGTATATGACTAAGACGCTGCATTTGTCGCTTTTTATGCTCAATAATCGCTTATTCGTAGACCTTTTAAATGCTTTTCTGTACGTGAATTATGTGTTGTAATTTTTTGTTGTTTTTCAAATCTTTTTGTATGGTATTTTAAGGTTTTATTTCATTTCATCTTTGTTGTACACTTATTTGAGTGAAGTTTGATTTTTTACTTGAAAAATGAAAGTTGCACATATTTTGATTCAGTTTTTTCCCTTCAAGCACATGCCCAAATGGAAATATTTTCAACCGTAAAAGTGCCTACGACACATATTGGAATGCTTAGTTTATGATGAAGAAGGAAGAAGACTGTTGAATTAAGAATAATTGTTCCATGAAGCTATAAAATACTTGACTTTATTATAATCCATATCCAAAACTTTTAAGAACTGTGTTCGATAATAGACCTACATATTAACAAATTTCTGAGAAAAGTAAGATAGGAATATAATACTTTTTTTTCAAAAATTTAAAGAGAATTTTACGGGAAATAAGCATTTAATCAAAGAATAAATCATTGGACGGTAATTTAACTTCCTACTTAGCGAATCTGTGTATTTTCTTTGAGTACAAAATATTTATATCTCAAGCCATAAATATATTCGAGAGCGAGTTCCAACTGAGTACTTCGGTTTACAGTACACACATTGTAATATTTCAGCTCGCACGTACTTACTTACTGAACTATTGCATATTATATTTGTTTATTATCATTGCCGTGTATCTTCAATGATAATTATTTATTGTTTTTGTGTAAGTTATTTTATAATAAAGTAGTAACAATGATTGTGCCAATTAATTGCACTTACGCATACCGACATATATTCAGCCATGCACGTTTTTCAATTCTTAGCTGCTCTACCTAATGTGGTTTTAATGACAATCAATACTTTCCACTCTTACTTTCTCTGCCGTTACATACATTGTACTACAGTTTTTATCCTGATATCTCTTCAAGGGCAGGTGCCGCAAGTCTAATAGAAAGGCACTATTACAGAGATTATTAAGCGTGTAGATTTTGAGCTCTCGCAAAAAGAATTATTTAGAAAAGTATATCTGTACCGTTACATACTCGAATCCAAATTGCGTCAATTTAACCAAGCCTATTTGAAATGAAATTATACATATATATAATCGTCAAAATAATGTACAAAGGATATTAGTGATCCCTACTAACTGTTAGTTTGTGAACAAGGGGAACGTAATGGTACTCCGTATTTTTAAAGCGCCATAAAATGGATTCCGTTTAGGGAAATTAATTATGGTACAAGCTATGTATTTCATTTTTTAGTCAAGCAAGGTAAAGATAGTCAAGGAGTGTCTGTTCTCACTATAACAGAAGTATCAAGCTAATTCATCATCAGACTCGTTTGAGTGCTTGGTCATAGCGGATTGGCTGGCAACTGCAAAACCGATGAGTTACCCAGAGAGGCCACGTTTGACCCGCTCACATCAGATTGGCATCAAGTCAGATGCCATTGGTATCTTGCGTTCTAGCACTGGACCAGTGGAACTCGCTGTCGGTTAGCAAGTAACCGACGTATGTGTGACTGAACACTTACCTTTAGCATATTTCATCATGCCGCAATCGTTTCAATTTTAACTGCACAAAAGACATTAATGCGATAAAGTTAAAAATGTAGACGGACACAAGTTACTAAAGTTGTACGGAGGAGAGTGGGGTGAAAAGATCTAGGCTCTTTTTTCTCCATTGTCTATACTTAGCAAAACTGAGGACAGATCTTTATCGATCCAGGAGACATAGACGAAACTAGCATTAATCGTCTCACCAAATTTGTGTTAAGCGCAAAGCGCTTTGTTGACTTATATTGGTCTTATGATCTACAGCGGACCGGCATTCTAAGACGGCTAAGTGAGAACCCTGTTAGGATCAACTGGATATCATAACTTATAATGCGGACGGGATTAAGGAAATAAATTTACTTTTCTTAATATCACTCCAAAACCAAAATTCTCTTTTCTTTCTAAACTTCTCAAAGATATCATATAAATGTCATAAATAATATTCCATGTTCCTACTATTTGGGAACGGGCGTACTCTACTTAGATTGTGCTCTGCCTGTTTCCACTTTTTATGGCAACGTAATTTGTACATTGCATATTACAAGAGAGCCATGATCTAACATCTCTAAAATATGTATTATACAAGTAGTATATAACATTTGCATTTTAGCTTTATCCTTGTGAATCAAGTCTCTGGGCATTGTTGTCATTACATCCGACTTTTTCCAAAAGATAATGTTATTATGTTGTGGGATTCAAGACAGGTAGCTGTCACATTTTCGACTTTTCGAACATCTTCTTTATTGGCCTAAACTCCGCCTACGTGGTTAAAGCCGAGTTTACAACAGCTCGCCAGTCGTTCTTTCTTTTCGCTGTTTGGTGCCAATTGAAGATTACAAGTATAGCCAGGACTTTCTCTCCTGGTTTTTCCAACGGAGTGGAGGTCTTCCCGTTTGCATGCATCCCCCGGCGAGTGTTGCGTCGAATACTCTCAGAGCTGAAGTGTTTTCACCCATTCGGGCTGTTCCTTAGTTTGCTGGGGATTCGCATAGGATCATAAACCTTCCGCAGCACGTTTCTCTCCGAAACTCGTAACACCGACTCACCATGACGATATGTGACTTTTGGGATTTAGTATTTGTTTTCCGAGACAGCAATACCGGAGCCGGTTGTTTACTATTCTGACCAAACTTG
This sequence comes from Bactrocera latifrons, assembly GCF_001853355.1. Taxonomy (NCBI): domain Eukaryota; kingdom Metazoa; phylum Arthropoda; class Insecta; order Diptera; family Tephritidae; genus Bactrocera; species Bactrocera latifrons. The sequence continues at coordinate 201,641 of NW_017537179.1, read as the reverse complement.
CAGATGTACAAATTTGGAAGCAATTCTATAAAGCTTACAATGTTATTATTAAATTACGTTTATTAAGTGTGTAAATCCTCTTAAAATATCTTAATTTTTTTATATTTTACTCTATAGTAATTAAGATAAGTTCAGTTGGTAATAATAAAATAAATAATTTTCTTAACATAAATATCCAATCTGTAAGTGACTATCTTCTTGCTTTGTTTCTGATAAAAGCGATAAAATTGGTTTCCATGACACTCACTACATATTTTAGCATATCGCTTCCAATTGTGATTCCGACTACTATCGGATTTTAAACACTTACAGTTTAATATTTTGTGCCTTTAATCGGCCACTTAGGGACTATTATTACATTATTTTTATTAATGAGCATTTCCCGTATAAGATTTATAATGTTCAACTGGAGGTAAATTAAAAGTCCTTTTAGTTTGAAAATGCATTTGAAGGTTAATGAATTTCAAGGGTGTTATCTTATAAGTAAAAATACGCATTATTTAGACTCTCCTCTCTTGAAAGGAACGTTCATAACATTAACAGAAACTATTTAACTAAAAACTATTTATTATAAATTTATTTAAAGATAATGTTTGAAATTTCTCTTGTTGATTGATAGCCCAAGTTATAGATATTCAGTCGCGCTTCCTGGTAACTATCACGTCCCGGATTTTTCGAACATTCTACCTAGAAACCAAATTTGTTTACTGAAAGTAAGGTTACTAAGGTTATTAAAATTTAGAAAAATTTTTAAAACCGGTACATTCATGCTTGTCAGATTAGGGTGGCAATTTTTTCAAAATTAAAGTTTTTATTTTATTACTTATTGACGGTTTAACGGGAGTATGAATTATTCATTATAATTATTTAAGTTTTCTTTTGAGCTTAGTCTTTTAGTGGTTCTGAACTTAATATACCCCCTTAATTTTTTCACACTGAGTTCCCTTGCTCCTATAGAGGATTGCCGGAAAATCCTACGCAAAAATTAATAAGAAATATCTAGTTGAACTTATTTGAAATAAAAAAAATTAATATTTATTTTAAAATTCAATATAATGAACTTAGGAATAATCACAAATTTTACTTCTTGAAAAACCTTTTCCGAAAAAATTAAAAATGTTGCTAAAACCCAAATTTCTTTGCTCATTACCTTTACTATCCTTAAAAGTGTCCCTCATAAGGTGTGTTTAAAATACACACTATAGTACAGTATTCACTAATTTGGTAATATTACTGTAGTGAAATGGGCCCACCCTAATTTATATACATACAGTTGAGGGTTATAGTTAAATTTGGACAACACTTAATTGCATTAAAACTGGAGCAAATACAAAGCAATAACACATGAGTAATGGAAATGTAACGTGATTAGCGCATATGAATATATCATAATTACGACGTAAACATCGTTAAGATGGTCTTCAAACTGTTGGTACGAACGCATGTTCCAATTTAATTGTAGTTGTTTTTAATTATAAAATGCTATTGTTGTGTGCGCCTTTACAACTGACGTCGGCACACTAAACCTATTACACAACTTCCTTTCGCAGTATTTGTTATATAACGTGCAAGACGCAAAAATTTATAGCGGCTATAAACCGAGCGACCGGCCCATGGCCAACGTAAAGGAGGCAAAACGGATGGTGAAAACAAGAAATTGAAACTGGTCGGACATTATTTCTTTACATCATCCGGAACCTATGGCAGGGCGATGGCGGTGATTGCGGGGAGGTGTCGAGGTCACTATGCAAACTACAAATTATAAAACTTTCTTTTCTTGCGGCGCAGCAAATTTCAAAATAACACAAGCGCAGATCGAAAACGACAACAACAACAAGAAAAAGACTTGAACTCGTAGTTTACAATAAGCGGGTTGGTGTTCAAGTGAAGAAGAGCACCAGCATCAACATCGGCTTCATCGACAGCAGAAGAGCAACCACACCTGTTTGTCAACGGAGGCGATGAACGTGACGATGTGTTTGTGGGCTTTGATAATTTGAAGTTCGATTATCTTGTCAATAGCTTCAACAAGCAAAGAGAGCAGATGCAAATGAGACCTAGGATGGTAACCACAGTCGGTGGGGTGTGTAGGGCCGTCAACACTTCGTGCTGCGCATGCATTCAGATTTACTTGAGTGCTGTCGGTAGTTAGAATCCAGTGGTTTAAGGAAGTGATGAAGATATGAGTCCGCCAAAATGGGAGCGAGAGAGAACATTGAGCAGCGGTGAGCGTGGGAGAGCGGTGTCGCAGATAAAAGCAGAAGCTAAGACCTTGGAGCAACATGACACACGAGTTACGGCGGCAGCGGCGTCTTTGCTGCTCTCTTATTTGCTTTCTTCGTGCATACTCCACAGTCAACATGAGCAATACACGCACGCGGAAGATAACACTTAAAGCTGAGCAATTACGCGTCCATACGTGGGTATCTGCGGCCGATTCAGCGCGGTTCTTAAAAATAGTGAGAGTAAGAGCACGGCCGACGCCAAAGCGGTCAATGAAGGTTTGCCGTTAGCTTTGCTACACCAGTGGGAGAGTGTCTTCCGCTGAGGGCTTTTTTGGGACATTGCTGCTCAACAACACTGCGATTGTTGTTGCCTTGCTGTGCGCACGATATTTCACTCGCTTTCGCGCTGGTGTCGCTTTGCTCACTACACGCGCCGGGCTGACTCTATGCTGCATGCATTGTTGTTGTATATGACCACGCCAATGCCAACTGCCATCGTTTTGACGGCGCTCAACTTCAGCTTACGGTACTCATCTCAGACTCTGCTGTCATTGTCGCTGCCGGCATGCATGTAGTTGTGTTTGTTTTTTGCATAATTTTAAGATTTTTGATGATTGTTTGGAACTGTTTAAAAACAGCCTGACATCGTCGAAAAATTATCAAACCGCAAGTTGTTCCATTCGAATAAACACACAGTGCAAACGGTGGTGTAGTAAAAATACAAAAATTACAAATTTTCAAACAATTTTCCTACTGTCCTGTTCGGCAATAACCAACAACTACAACAAAATGAATTTATATCTCACCGCCACCTGTATCCTGCTGCTGTCCGCTGGTGCTTTTGGCGATCCCATTAAGGATAATAATGTCGTCACACCGGCTAGTGGTTTTAATAAGTGCTTGGAAGCTGATTCTATCTCGTGCCTCCAACTAACGGTACGGAGTGTTAAAAATTGCATAAAAATTGAAAATGCCAAAAATTCAAAAATTCAAAAAGACAGTTATAAACACTTAATCGAAAGCAATTTTTGAAATTATTGATAAAGTTGAAAAAATATTAAAAATGAATGTGAAAATTCAACTAAAAGTGATTTCTGATTTATGCACATAATGAAGAACAACTCATAGAAAGCGTAACAAACCTGTGACAACATAATTCAAATTTCCCAAAGTCAAACTATTTTTTGATTTTCAAAAGAAAAATGTGTTAAATGAAAATGTTTGTATTTTAAAAGAAATGCCGTTAACATTTGTCCTACAATTCTGTCAATTGATTTGATAACAATTATTGCGGCACTAAACCATGTCTCAAATATAATTACATAAATATGAAAAGTGCAAGCTTCATAATCTTTTGAGTACTAATTCACAATTTTTCTAAGAATGCGAATAGATTTGATCAGAGAGCCTCTTAAAGGCTTTAGGAATGCTTAAAACATTGTTTGAAATTTTATAAAATACGATTTTTAAGAGACACCTTGAGGATGAAGTGAAAATAAATGCGTGAATTTTCTTCATCTAATGACAAGTTTATTAATAACTAAAATTCATTTTATAAAATTAATTGTTTTGGTTATTAGTTGTTCACTTCCCTGCACCGAATCGTTATCCAAAGTGTATTTCAAACCTTTTGCCCAATAACCAAAAATTTCATTTCGTCAATATGAATTTGACCATCACGCATGATAATTATTATTTTGACTACTCAATAACTAACGACTTTGTGATGCATTTTATTCCTTTGCATTATAAAAAAAGTGTTATTCTTTGGCAAATTTTAAACAATTTTCGATTATATTATCTATCAATTACTAAAGTTTCTGAACCTTAACATTCCTATAATCTTATTTAATAATATACTTTGTTTCTTATTTCTTCCAAACACTCTTCCCCGACCCCACAAACAGCTCTTCCGCAAAGCTAGATCATTCTTTGAAAATCCACAAATCGAGGTATTCGGCGGCGTCTCACTCATCAAATCCAACGAAGGACGTCAGGGTAAATCGCTCGATGACAATGCTGTGGCCGTGGAGGCTGCATCCAGCGTAGAGGCACGCACCAGCGAAATGGGCACCTATTTCATGAACCACGCTAAGAACTTCTTTGCCGAACGATCGTTGAACTTCAACTTTGCCAATGCCGCACGCTCGGTAGCACGTGCCATTCCCGATGATATCAAGGCTGATTTGCGTGAATTGGTTGTTGAGTCGCGTACCAAGAAGAAGAAGTTGTTGAAAAAATTCTTGCCAATCTTGTTGGGTGTCGGTGCTAAGGTCGCTGTTTTGGGTGTCGGTGCTATCTTCGGTCTGCTGTTCTTGGCCAAGAAGGCCCTCGTTGTGTCCGTCATTGCTTTCTTCTTGGCCTTGGCTGCTGGTGCCTCAAGTGGTCTGAGCCGTTTGGGTGGCGGCGGCGGCGGTGGTCTGCTCGGCGGTCTCGGCGGATTGTTCGGCGGCAAGAATTCCGGCAGCTCCAGCGGTAGCAGTGGTGGCTGGTCATCGGGCGCTTCCACAGGCGGCTGGTCATCCGGCGGCAACTCTGGCTGGGACTCTCATGGAGCGTACAGCTCGCCAGTTGCGCAAACAATCGCCTACTCTGGCTATAAGCAAGCCAGGCGGTAAGCACGTCGCATACAAGTTGAAGCGCAGCTTACTAGCATAAAAGCCTCTGCGCTGAAAAGCCAAAACAACACTTAGGGTAATGTAAACAAACAAACTACAAAATATAAACTACAAATCAACGAGATATAACCAATACACGCACAAAAATAATAATAACCCGCATGGGTTAGCTGTCGAGTCGATGACATTGCTCGGAAAGCATCACGAAACGAGCAATCCTGGCAGCGGCACACGAACTGCAACGAATTCATAACAAAGAACTTTATTTATTATTAATTTATTTTAATTTATTTATTATCGCATATATATATTTTGTCATGTATGTAAAGAAATGTAAAAGGACGAAAGACAATTGGAACAACTGAACCCAAAAACGAATCTTCATGTGCCTGAGGCAGTAAAGAGTTGGTCGGGAAGTGAGGGGATGGTGCATACCAACACATAATAATACATAACTGCATGTGAACTAACGTATCGCTCCAACTCACTTCATTCTTCATACTGCACTGACCTTCACACTGTTCCATCCATCTAGTTTCAAGATCTAATTTAATTATTAAGCGAAATATTGTTATGTACTTGCAACAATGAGAGTATTTGGTGTTTTTGTAATGCGTATTGCACAAGCTTATGCTTGCACCTTGTTGTTGCTGTTGTTGAGTTGCACTATTACATCACACAAAGCTCACATCGCGGAGGCTATTCACACACGGGCATATGCAAACAACTACATGTATTTGCAATAACGTGAAGACAAGGTGAACATGCAAACAACTCATGTCACTTCATCCATTGCAACCGAAACATATCAAGGCACACACATAACTCTTTCATTTGGCACAGACACATGAACGGACACCACGCATGTACCTACTAGTCAGCTGATTGTGCAACTTGCAACTAAAAAATAATGAAAAATTTAGCGAAATTAAATCATCACCACTTTTGCTTATCAACAATATTTTCTATTTGTCTTTTCTATCACTATTTTCCACCCTAATTTCACCTACTACTCTATTTACTTTTTCTATTTATTTTATTTTCCGCTCTTACCTCTAACTCTTTCCACTACTCTTTTGTCTTTTGTAATTATTTTCTTACTTTAACTATCACTTATCTCTTCTGTATCTACTATCGAGTTATTACGTTAACTTAAGAACTTTTTCTATAACTTTCGTATTCTATGTGTATCTCTATGTTATGTAAAGTCATGCACTGTGCTTAACATTTAATTCTATCGCATTATCGTTGTCTTCACTCTGTATTACATAATTCTATTTACCTCTTACTATCCTCTATCTATCTATCAACTGTTTACTGCCTGCTATTGAAAAAGACTACCACCAACTGATATCCTTAAAAAAAAACTACATATACAAACGAATGAATAATAATTCATGTGAAATTAAAAAAAAAACATATTTTCTTTTCTTTAAACAAATCTGAAACATTAACTCTTACCTTTCGATACAGTGAACATGCAAACTTAAAGAGAAAGTAATAAATACTAATTAGTATCCCACGTACTTAAATCTACACTCATCTCCTGGCTTAATACTAATCTTTGTTATACGTCTTTATATATTTTTTTAAACAGCATTCAACTCTTAGCTATATAATCGCGAAAATCAATCCATTCATAATAACATTTTAGATATCATTCTTTGAGCTTCCAATTCTTATATCATATTTGAAAATTCCACCTAAAATGTTTGTACTGAAACCCACTTCCTAACCTCGACCCACTTTCTAACTTCAAAGAACATAGCTTCACTATCAACAAAACATTAAGAGCTCAAAATATTTTCAATCTCATAATGAGCGCTCACAACCATATGGATTTAAGCATTTAGATTTAACATAAAATGTAGCTTCACGCAACAATAATTCTACTTCTGTGGCCTTTAACATTTAAACGTGATTTTGCACCTCCTCATCGCATCGGTTGCGCCATTAATGCATTTAATGCACTTTTTCTCACGTATAAATAGATATATTTAATTTATTTCACGTCAAAATGTATCTCTAACTTTCTTTAACTTTTTAAACGCGTTAATTTTCATGCCCTTTCATTATCACGAAAGTTCAGTAACCGCCATGTTCGCTCAGCGCTTTGCTCACTTCTTCAAAATTCCATATTTGCACAAAGGCTTTGGATTTAACTTACTCAAGCTCAACGCATCTCACTTTCTTTGTAAATTTTCTATCAAGAAGCGCTTAAGCACGTTTAAAATCACAGCACAGCTACTTCCAACGCCCTTACGCTTTCATTCTTAAACGCTCGCCATGCGTTTTGCAGCACACGTACAAATTCCTCAGTTTATGAGCATCAAAGCAATCAGACAATTAATGACCGATTGGCTTTGAGCAGCAACACAAAGCATGCATACATATGTATGTATATACATATATAACACCAGCGGAATTTGGCGCATTCGAAATCAATTTCACTCACACTAATTTGCCTTATTTGAATTATCCACACACTTTCCTTTGAAATCATTAAATTTCAAATCGGTCTATAAAACTACGAAGCTCAGCTCACCCACGCGCCTGACTGTCCCACTTTTGTAGCAACGCTTGCTTGCTAATTAATTCGCGCTCGAATTTCATTTATCCAATTCTACGCCAACTTTATGCTGATTTCGATAATCTATTTGCTCATTTGTTATTCAAAGAAGTCACCAAAAATTAACAAATCATCGCTACTCAAATTTACCCATTTTCTTTTGCACTTTGCTTCTTAACCGTCTGCATTCCCCACTGCATTTCATCTTCTCTACTGCCACATTTCGAGTTCTACTACTATACTGCTCTCTCACCTGATTTGTTTTTATTGCAAACAAAAATTGTCTCCACATTTCCCATTCACCCGTTGTCACCTCTTAGCAAAACCAAACCAAAACAATCAACTCACCTGCATACACACCTGCTTACTTACAAATAATAACATCGTAAATTTTTAGTGTCATGATACATGTTGTGCATAATGAATGTGAATACCCTGCACTAAAATCAACTAGTTGCAATCTACTTCACAACTAAAAGCAAGCGTTAACGCAACTAATCAGCCAACTGTCTTTTTCATGCAATTAACTGGTACTTGTGGATGGCAACAAATCAGCAACAAATACAAGATTGCGGCACGCAACGGTAACAACAAAACGAACTGTCAAACTTAACAATTTTTTATAATAATTGTAAAGAAAGGTTTAGCATTTCAAAAATAGTAACAGAATGAAATGTAAAAATAAAGGATAACAAATTGCAAATAAATATCAAATACTTCCAAGTACATGTTCTATCTTCAATTGCAACAAAACCATGCAAGATTGTCGCTAATCAAATGCGCATAATCAAGTGTCACCAACAACAAGGTGCAAGAATAACAACAATATCATAGGAACAATCGCAGTAGCGCATTAAACAAGTAAATAAATATACAGTTAAAACATAAAATCTTGTAATATTTTTGCAATACCTATACGAGGCAGATTTGTTCATTTATTAGGGCGCTAGAGTACCGAGTACCCATGAATGTATATCTCTATGTATATGTATATATGTGTAACTTTTTGCATACAAATAAAGCCGGTCAGTGGTGACACTACTAGCGGTGCAAGTAGCTCTTTGAGAATGTTGAGAGTGTTGATTGAAGAAAAGCGTTTACTCAGTTTTAAGCAGTTATTTCACACGCAAAGACATTTTGCCCGCCATTTGCTCGTATTGATACCCTGCAGGTACACTAGAGTTGGGCAAATGCGAAAATATTTAAAGAAAGATTGCAAAATTAAAGAAGAATAGGAGGAACCAGGACGAAGTGATGCAGTTCTGATTTTCCACAATTGAAGAGTGGAATTGTTTTCAAGATTTTGTATCTCGCGAAACTTTATCGGGGCCGCTTTTATAAACTATGTTGACTGAGATATCGTGAGTGAAATCAGAGTTACTAATTTTACTTCTAACAAATCAAATGATACACAGAGTTTCTTGTTGGTATTGTTTATTTACACAATTTTCTTTCTTGCATTCTGGTACCGTTTTAAGGTGGCATTAATGACACTGAAAATACCTACACCATGCATACTGGACGCATTTATACAGGTCCAATAGCGGGCCACTCATTAACATTTAGAGAACAGGTTTTGGTTTTTGTTAATGTAACAGGCTATAATGTGTCTACCCCATTTATGTGCTACGCAAGGTGTTTGCTGCTTTTTCAGCACCTGATATGTATGTATGTGTTGGTCATACTTCAGTATAATATATATTATATTATAATATTTCTCAAATGACATAAAAGGAATATCTCCCATTTAAGACCTACTATATTTGTATATGTATTTTCAATTTCATAGCACTGAAAAAATCTTATATGTAGATTCATAATTTGCCCCAAGGTGCTTAACTGAATTAAAAAGTTGGATTACTATATTGAGGTGGAAAAATTAAACAAAACCTTCGAATTGGAATTGTCACTCAACAGTGGACGCAACTGTAGGTAAACAAAACTATTTATAACTATTGTACCTTGGGCAAAATGTTGAAAAAATATTAAAACACGAAAATTGTCATTACTTTATTTTTGTCGGTCTGGATTCCTTGAAGATAGGAAGAAAGGAAGGAGAAATACGGGTACAAGATTTCAGATGGACTTTTCAAAAACTGCGGGACTAGTTTTCATATATACAGACAGAGGGCCAGAATGTCGTTGTGGTTTACGTGAGTACCTGCCTGCGAAGGCCTAACCTCACGGTGCTTTCTATTGCTAGAAGCACGTAGATCAATACAATGCGTTGATGAGCGCCCCAAAGCATAAATTCATTTTGCATTTAGTTTTTGGTTCCAATTGGTTGCGATGGATAGGGACGCCCTAGCCTCCTTGGTCGGGTTTGAGGCCCATCTAAAACTTCTGCCGTACTTTGGGTCCGGCACCCGGACGCAGTGCGACTCCACATTGGACAAAATGCCCTTCCTGCATTTAGGTTTAAACCACAGCCACCACGAATCTCCACAAAGGGCCAAACCCAAAGAGCAGATTGGAGTTACCTCCAAGGGCTAACTGCCTCCCGTGGTACCAGGTTCAAGTCCTTGATCTGACTTTGCAGCTTTTGCAATTACCAGTTGAGTCCCCCGAAATTCAATGACTGATTGCATTTGTAGCGGTGACAAATGCTTTACATTTTGTGATATAAATATAAAGCTTAGAATTTGACTTCCAGCAGAATATTATAACACTTTTCTTACTTGGCGACTTTTATATTTTTTTGAGTCGCCGGTGTTTCCTGTGGGTGTACCAGTTTAGGGCATACAAATTCTGTTCGAATTCCTCGCCTCTAAATTTGACACAAATTCCGTTTTCTCGTCACTTGCCAATGCGGTCATTATTAACTCTTCTTCTTAATGGTGCGCATAATGAGTCGAGAGCGCGTGCGCAATTGCACAGACAATTAGCTTGTTGCTCGCTCAACGCCAGTAGCTTACTTTTCCCTTTTATTCTCGCCATATAACGAACAAAACGGCGAGACGCTTATTGTATGGTCAAATATTTATAAAAAAAAGCTTCTTTGGCAGAGCATTCCATGCAGGTACAACTATGTATGATTGTATGTATGTACATATGTACGTACGTCGCACGCTTGCTCGAGAAGAATGTATGCCAAAGTTTCGTTGTTATTGGTGCCACACAATGGTGGTGGATTATTTAGCAGAGAACGTTGTTTCCAACTTTTCTCAATTGGAAGATTCATGCCATTTCACTTATATCATTCATATTACAGAATTCAAGTTTGTATAATTGTTTGATTGTATTTTAGTTTTGGCACAAACAAGAATCTCGACTGAGGGCGTTGTATGGATGTGGAATCGAAATAATACATATGTACATTATTTTATTGTTTTTATTGTTTAAATACAATTCGATCGAATTATCAGGAAAGTTGGGTCGCGGTATTATATACATATATAATATTTCAGCTCGTGAATGCTTCGATTTTTGAAATTTCAGGAGATATGTATTCATATCGTCAACAGCGCAAATAACGTTAATACTAATCATTAATTTCATACTAACATTGGCCCAGAGATTATTTATTAATAAGCATTATTATCTAGATCAACAATCGATGATAGATTCCCTAGTAAATTGTTAATCATTTGTCTCTAAATTATCCAAACGAATATGGCATGTTTTCTCGTGGGCTAATTTTATTTTGCACAGTAATGTTTGAAAAGTTAAATCAGATTTGATATTTGCCAGAGCAAACTTTTTGTATGACAAATGCTGCTCTTGCAACAATTTTGGTATTGTTAATCTTTGGATAGCATATAAAATCGAGAGATCTAACAATATTTTAGTATCTCCTCGTGCTACTGTATTTAATGGCATTGCCATGCCGTCGCTTTCATCTTCGGAATGATCAGTACGTACATATTAAACTATAATACACACAGTTAATCGCGAAAATTATTTCCGGGCATAGATAAATTTTCACTCTAAGTGAAAAATTCCTCATCCTAAATGCTGATATTGGCTAGTTACTATATTTACGGCGAAGTTAGGCCCAATGACCTGAAGACATGAGTTTATTTTTACTTATTTCATTCAAGTATAATATGAGTTACTCCACATGAAACGTAAAATATGTATGTGTATATCAAAATTAAGAGTCTCTTGAAGTTCAACTGTCATGACTTTGACATGTTACTATCAAGTGTTGTACCACTTCTTAATGTGGTGAGCAAAGCTACAAAAGTGAGAAATACTCGAAGATACTAGAGCAGTTATTGTCTCTCAGTTGTGCTCCATTTAAATACAAATTCTTTCGTTCCGACGACTTTATTGTTTACCAAAAAAATTTTGACGACTTTCACAGTCGCCAACACCCGTCACCGCACCATCACCGACTCGCCACAGTCCGGCCAAACAACATCTTAATAGGCGAAACTCAGACCACACTACCCACTGTTGATCGTTGCTCGAGCGATGCGCAGCATCCAACCGTCGCCGAAGCGACTGTAAAATGACCAGCGACAATTTATTTCTGTACCGCTTTTAAACGTTTCCATTTTGGCCGAAGCCACACTGCCATTGTTGACGTTTTTATGAAATGCTCATAACTGTGCCGTTAGCGTCGCACCACCATGCCTGCTCAAGTCGCTAGTGTTGTTGGCCTTTTTTTTGGGATTTTAGCTTTAACATATTTTCTTTTGTCATTTATTTCCCCAGCCCGCATCATAACTGAGCGCTACAAAAAAGAAGTGAAATTAATTTTTAAGCATTCCGTATTTTGCTTGTAATTATAAATTTTTATCTTGAAGCAGGTAGGTACTTGCGCATGTGTGGCTGCTCGTATTCACATCCGCACATTCATCCAAGTGAGCAAGAAATTGTGCTTGGTCATTTAGCATTATATACTTTTGCCATTGCCTCAATCCGACCGTTTTAAGTCATGTATTCACGAACGCCTAACTGGTGTGGGGCTTTCTGGATGCTCGAGTGGTGAGAAAAAGCGAAAGTTGTTAAGTGTTGCACTGTCAAGTGGCAGGCTATGAGTTGATGCTGTAGCATAAATGTTCACTACTTAACTATTTCGTACTCGCTAGTGAATTTGAATATGAATAACAGCAAACCGGCGAAATAACCCAGCAGTAAAATGCTTGCGTTTCGTGTCATTAATTCCATACTCCTTACTTACTTAATGCTTTGAACATGATTAAGCTTGTCAATTGCCATTTTTGATATTTACTTAAAAGTGACTAAAAAATATAAATAAAGTCATAAAATTATTTCGTTTAAAAAATATACGTTCTGATGCCATTTATTTTCGATTTTTGAAGGAGTCAGTAATCTCAAAGTTTTGGGCTGTCAAACACATGCAATGGGGAAAAGGCGGCTTTGTTGGAGAATTTCACAAATGTAACTGTACTCAACTTTTCGACACGTCTTATTAAGTTATCAATTTTAGTTCCGTGGCCCACGTAATACAAAAGGTCAAAGAAGCACCCGAAAATTGTAGTTAAATTCCCCGGGTAAATGTTATTTAAAAAAATTTATTTTTTCAAGTTATTAAGACTGGCCTTAATTGCTATACCAAATATGATCGCGACCTGTCAACCAATTTATGTACAGCGGATGCTTAAGAGGCGTTACGATTTTTACAATGAAAAAAAAAAAATAAAATAAAATAAAACAAATAATTGTCTCAAATTTGGGGTTTCTTACCTAAATTCGTATGCGGAATCGCTGCGAATGTTGTAAAAGCATACAGTGATCCAGTTTTATCAGAGACACGAGCCTACGAGTGGTACAAAGTCTTCAAAAGCGGCCAAGAGATCGTTGAAAGCATGCCTCGTTCTGGAAAACCTTAAATCGCTTCAACTGATGAAAATATTTTAAATGTGCAAAATGGGGAAATTGAAAATCGCCATGTAAGTGTTAGAGAGATGAAAAGGGAGCTCTCTCGCTAGTCCAAACAGAGTACGATTGTGACAGAGTTTAAAGTCAAATACGCAATTAATACCATCAATCAACCATCTCATTCACTAGATTTGGTTAAGTGTGAATTTTCTGGTTCTTCAAGCTCAAATTGCCACTCGAAGAACCCGTTTTCAGTCGATCGAAGAGATAAAACTAAATTCGCTGAAGGAGGTGAAGGCCAGGATGGAGTCATGTGTAGAAGTTCACGCGGAGGAAAGTTCTCTGATCGCCATTCACTTGGGAGTGGCCAGAAACGATTCCTTTACATATGACTCAAGCAGCTCACGACTTCCGTTCTTTTAGCAAGTATCCTCTGGGTAGCCTAAGCACATCCGTTTGAAGGCGAGCTAAAGAGAGAAGGCGAAAGATCCCCTACATAGGGTTGTGCGCTGGGTTTGGGACCCGCCACGTAAAAAAACCTCTCCAATGAAAGGAAACAACAAACCTCGGATGAGTGACCATCAACAAACTGATTGGACCTTATCAGTGTGGCTTCAGACCTGGAAAATCAACAACCGACCAGATATTCACCATGCGCCAAATCTTGGAAAAGACCCGTGAAAGGAGAATCGACACTCACCACCATTTTAAAGCTGCCTTCGACAGCACGAAAAGGAGCTGCCTTTATGCCGCGATGTCTGAATTTTGTATCCCCGCAAAACTTATACGGCTGTGTAAGCTGACGTTGACCAGCACCAAAAGCTCCGTCAGAATCGGGAAGGACCTCTCCGAGCCGTTCGATCCCAAACAAGGTTTCAGACAAGGCGATTCCTTATCGTGCGACTTTTTCAACCTGCTTCTGGAGAAAATAGTTCGAGCTGCGGAACTAAATAGAGAAGGTACCATCTTCTATAAGAGTGTACGGCTGCTGGCGTATGCCGATGATATTGATATCATTGGCTTCAACACCCGCGCCGTTAGTTCTGCTTTCTCCAGACCGGACAAGGAAGCAACACAAATGGGTCTGGCAGTGAACGAGGGCAAGACGAAATATCTCCTGTCATCAAACAAACAGTCGTCGCACTCVCGACTTKBCACTCACGTCACTGTTGMCAGTCATAVCTTTGAAGTYGTAGATAATTTCGTCTATCTTGGAACCAGCGTAAACACCACCAACAATGTCAGCCTAGAAATCCAACGCAGGATAACTCTTGCCAACAGGTGCTACTTCGGACTGAGTAGGCAATTGAGAAGCAAAGTCCTCTCTCGACAAACTAAAACCAAACTCTATAAGTCACTCATAATTCCCGTCATGCTATATGGTGCAGAGGCATGCACGATGACAACAACTGATGAGTCGACGTTGCGAGTTTTCGAGAAAAAAGTTCTGCGAAAGATTTATGGTCCTTTGCGCGTTGGCCACGGCGAATATCGCATTCGATGGAACGATGATCTGTACAAGATATACAACGACATTGACACAGTTCAGCGATTTAAAAGGTAGTGGCTAAGCTGGCTAGGTCATGTTGTCCGAATGATGTATATCTACATATACATATATTTTATAGGATCATCGACATTTCCTTCTGGGTGTTACAAACTTCGTGACAAACTTAATATATGCTGTTCAGGGTATACAAATGGAATTTAATATGGGATACCCTTAAAAAAATTCAACAATTTTATAAGTTTGGATGTGAACCAGGGTGGTACTTATGCGCTTAACGCACTCATGAAATTTTCATTTACTGAAATAGGGTGAAAAAAGCTGTTACTACGAGCATTAAAGAGCAGCTGTATACTATACTACACATTTATTTTATGAACTTCTTTGCTGCAACAAGAGATTTCCGGTTAAATGATGGAATAACTGCGAAATTCAGTTGAAATTTGAAGTGGCCATCTTCGGTGATTCACCTCAAAGCTGGTGTGAGTGGCTTACGAACTGAGTAATGCCTAAAAGTATGCTGTATTTAGTGACAGTGTATTGTCAGGTTTCTGAAGCACGCAGTTAAAATAATATTTATATATGATATACACCCAATTCTTTTTTTACACTATTTATTTTTACACGGATTTGAAGTTAAACGGTTGAAAAAAAATTGTTGTAAAAGGTTTGTAATCTAAATGGAATGGATATCTTATGATAGTCCAGCTATATTCTTTCTTTATTTCTATTCTAATTTTTCTGTTCTTAATTCTGGATTGACAGATTTCTTTTGTTGTTTGCTTAATCTACCAATTTTTCATCTGTGTGAATAATGTATTTTAAGTTTTAATGCTCAATAAAATACCATATGAATATACGATGTCTATGCGTATTTGCAATTTTATAGTTTTCAACATTTTTCACACGGTTTTTCGAAGGAAGTATAGTTCTTTATTTCATCTTACACGGTTTTCAGATGACATGTAACGTATCCACCATTTTACTATTGGAAACGTCTCTTTTTTTACACGGTTTTTTACAGGGTTTTCTGACGAACACATCTACCATGTAAAAAAAGAGTTGGGTGTATGTATTTATGACTACTAGTGTCATTACTGTGTATAACATCAAACACAACCTTGCATGTAGTGGGTTTCAGCATAACCAATTATGTAATATGCGAGGTTCATCAGTAGTTCATAAGCAATTTACAGCTTTTGGTTCTGAACGAAATTTCACGAATTTTCTTAAATTCTTGGAATTACCACTTATTAATAACGTTGACCTTCAGATGAAAGTGCCTTGCTATTATTTACATAATTAAAGTGTACCAAACAGGAAAAAATATAAATACATAATTACTAGTGACTTATGAAAGAATTTTTTTATTATGATGAAAAACGCTGCCGTAATTATGCGCGATAATACGCAAACACAAATCATACACATTTATGGTACATATGTACGTCAGATTGAAATCGAGCTAGCCGGACACACATCCGATATTGACATATATACTAATTAGCAGCTCTTTTTATTGATGAGTTGCTTCATGTGTGAAAAAATCAGCGGCTTTTATTGTGTTTTTTATTAAGCCCATTAGCTGATTCTTGAAAAAGTGGAATTTAGCGCCATCGAGTTGATAATTCGCTTTTTTAACGTACTATCCAATTGCTTTTGCTCAATCCTTACACTATATCGTTTTCGTTCAAAAAATTTAACGAATCTCAATTTCTTTGAGCTTTTCTGATGAAACCTTGCAACATGCAAGGAGAAAATTATGACTTAATTTTAAAATGGCTCGTTTTTCTGCTTTGTGCGTCATAAGGTCGCATATCTGCGCACCTAGAAAATTGTTTTTGTATCGTTATCGGACGTAAAAATTCAGCAGTATCGGCCGATTTATGCTTGAAAACCGTCGAAAATGGATTCAACGTCTGGATTTCTATAAGCGCACCCATGTTGGCCATGCAAACGAAATCGAGTTCCATACATTACGATATTGAGTGGATTTTTGTTGCGCGCTTATTATACATACATTTGTGGTATGTTTTTAAAAAGTAGGCGCACTCCATTATGATTAACATACATATCTCATAAACTACAAAAACTATATTAAGCAAATTACACCCACTCACCACCCTTCTTTAATGTAAAATTTTATATCTCAGAAACTAGTTTGACCAGTTTAATTACCTGAATAATATTGGCCTGATATTCTTATGCTACAGTGTGAAAATGGGTGAAATCAGCATTCGACCACGCCTACTTGCCATACAACGCAACTTCAAAATCAATCTGATTCTCTCATTTCACTGGTTATAACTCTAGAGTGAATGACGTACGTCGTAAACAAATAGTACTTTTCAGGTTTTTCCTCTCATGTCTAAAAGATGTCGAAATCAATCCATCACTCCCCAATACCTCAGTTAAGGAATACATATGTACATATATCAACGGCCGTGCCTATGACTCTGATTTTGCCGAAAATTTTGTTAATATGTGAGTTTTAGTCTCAAATCTAGTATTAAAATTCGGAGAGAACTTTTTATGATAACAACATCCTCTTATGTTAAAAATGGGTAAAATAGGGCAAATTCTTTCCCTAGCCTTACATAAATATTTTCAAAACAATTGACTTTATACCATATATGTACATATATCGGTCAATATATACTTAAGTTATCTTAATAAAATTCAGAGAATATATTTTATTGATAACAGTGTATCACTGTATCTAAAATGGTTATGACTTTGCATAGAATCCTTACAGTTATTATAACAATTTTCAATTATCCGTTTGACTTTATCTCCAGGGTTCCGGTTGATTTTATAACGTATATATCGATCAATATGTAAGATATCTTAGCAAAGTAAAATTGTGAAAGTATGTGACGTCGGCCAATGAATTACCTCAGGTCCAATATACTATTTGTAATGATTTTCATTAGTCTAGTAGACTTTACGCCCAACAATTCGGTTAGAGAGTGAAATATCTTCACAAAATTGCGTGAAAAAACGCACACCTTGCTTAACACCAATATAGTGATTTTTATTCGATTTAACTGCCTATTTGACCTTAAAGTGTTTATATTGACCAAGATGTGAGATATTTAATTAACTGGACCATTTTTCTAAAATATAATGCAGTTTATTGCTGAATATGCATGCAATTTGTCTAGATGATTTCTGATCTTCTGGTTGATGTTCTTCATATTAACTGTTGTATGCATTATCTAAAACTAAGCGGCATAGATATGAGATTACATATACATACATACAGTTATGTGAAATACAGTTAATGAAATTAATAATTATCAAAAATTGTGGTGGAATCAACGGTAATTAACTAATCAAATTAATTGAGAATAAACTAAAAATAAGTTTTTTTCTTAAATATGCCCACATTTTGCAAACAATTCTGTTTTATTTGCATTTGTTTTCAAATTTGCGATATTATCATGTAAAAAAAATAAGGACATTTCATAGTTTACTATAAAAAATTCCATACTAAATAAAAAAAAGTAACTAGTGTTCATTCAATTGTGATATATAATTAGCAAGTAAGGAAACCAAGTTTTATTTTATAATTCTTGCAACTTTCAGGAATCAAAGCAGGGCAAATACCTTAAAGGTTGTCAAAAAAGTCTTGCGGTATTTCTGCGGTACTTCTATTGAATTCTCAATTGTTCATAAAATTTTTTTTGATGACTCATGCCCAGCTCTTGACCGATGCTACGGCTCCTACGGCTGCTACTATGCCGGTCTCTTTCGACCAATTCAGCGATTTTATCGCAATTTTCGACGACAGGCCTTCCGGAGCGTGGCGCATCTTCGACCACCTCTACACCAGAACGAAAACGTTGAAAACATCGTTTTGCGGTGGAAATGGAAATTGTATCGGGTCCATAAACTGTACAAATTTTATTGGCGGCTTGAGATGCATTTTTACTCTTCATTTTGCTCCATGTTTGCGACGCTATAACTCACGAACGACTTAATAGAAACGACAATCAATCAAACACGTGTTAGGGCGTGAAATGAGCTTTCCAAAAAGGTATAGCATGACCCGATGCGACGAATAAAACTAGAACTACGCGCTTTCAGCGCCAACTAGCGAAAATACCGCAAGACCTTTTTACAAGTATACATATACTTCTATATATATAACTCATATGCTGACAGAGACATAAGGTTTGTTAGTAAAACGAAAACCATTATATGTAGTATATGGAAGTTGAGTAGCATCCCAAATTTTATCTATTTTGCCCAATTCTACAAACTGTTAACATGTCATATGTACTAAAAAAAAAATAATCATATAGAGTAAACTCAGTCGGATGTTCGAAAATCCTGATATTAGTTAAAGGGGGGTAGGTCAAGTTTTCGCTCAAATTCATTTATTTTTGGCACAAAGATACACTTTTATAAGCAAAACATGCTAGCTCATTTTCATTGAGATAACTCACCTGTTGGCCTATATGTGGGGTACAAAGTTACCAGGAAGTTCGATTATCCTTATATTAGATATATGGGGATTAAGAGAAGTATGGCTACGATTCAACCCATTTTTGACATACAGACATACCATTGCCAGAAAAGTACTATCCTTTCAATTATATTTCAATTATATATCTCATACATTGATCGATATTTTCTAATACTATACATAGGTACCGGATCTAAATATCGTTCAATTTTCACGCCGACTCAGTTAAAGCTTTCTCATACAATCCCGGGGAAAAATTTTTACGTCTCTGACGCATTTCTTATTATCGCGCTTTTAGTATTGTAGTTTTTAACAGTATCGTTATATGCGGAGTGAGCGGGGTTATCCTCCGATTTCATGCATTTTCACATTGTAGGTAGAAGCTTCTTATAAGATTTGTACTCAGCAAATTATTGTAGCTTACTTGTTTTAGAAAATATGCACAATGAACTTACTATAGGGTGGGTCCACGCCCACTTTTCCAAAAATTGTTTTCCAAAGGTCCCCTTCCTACTGCGATCCCCTGTGCCAAATATGAGTTTTGTATCTTAATTAGGTGCTTAGTTATAGCACTCTATAAGTTTTCGGTTAATGGCGATTGGCATGGCAGTGGTTCAACTACGCCCATCTACGCACGCAAACTTTTTTTCTACTAACAAGCCGGCATAAGAATGAATGAGCTAAAGTAGTCGCTTAATCCGCTTAATAAGTTTACAAGTTTTTTTATTAAGTTCACAATAACATAATCGAAATTCGAACAATTCACACGACATTCGCGATTTGAATTTTTCGTTCGCGTGAAAATAAAAATAAATGGGAATGATTTATTCACGCGAAGTCTAAGTTGGAGGCCTTATACGAGCCGGTATAAAAATTGAGCTACGGACGTGATGCCGCTCGACCGATTTCAAACGAATACGGTAGGTAACATTATTCATAAATTCGTAAAAACACGGTGCAAAAAAGTTCCATCTGACTCTTTCCTTACGGGTGTACAAATCAAGAAGCAATTAATTTAAGGCGATACAACTGTGCACGAAGAATGCCTACATATAGCGTGGGCCATCTTTTGACCATACATTTTTTAAATCAATTTGGACCCCAGTACCTACATATAGTTGCCTTTTTAAGCCAATATCGTTCAATGAGTGATATATATTTGAACTTCAGAGATAATCTTTTACTGTCAATGAGGTCTGTGTGCCGAAAAATTAACCCTCAGCTCGCATATATCCAACACATTTTGTTATTGTTGTATTGGTTAACGTTTTGCACCTTAGGGTATTTCCCTGACTTTGATTCTTGCAAGAGATAAAATGTTCGGTTACACCCGAATTTATTCCATCCGTACTTGTTGTCTTCTTTTTAAATATCTTAATTTGCATAAACATAATGAAATACTATCTAAAATTCAAATAAAACTTTTCTTTTCGGAACTGAAATAAACATGTTTCATTAGAAACAATAAATATATAGGTAACTTTACCTTAAATCATTTTCGATTATGCAGTCCCTTAATTCTTTTAGATCTTTATTCCGGCGTGTTCATTTTGGACGAAACATATATTAGTAGTTCTATAATTTAAACCTCTATAAGAGGTCCAACTTCAAAGATACTTGTACATGTTCTTCGTATTTCCTAAGAAAACCCTCTGAGTATTTATCGTTTCCGTCCGAACCACCTAAATTGGTGTTTTTTTTTTTTTTTGTTTTTTCGTCTGAAGAATGAACTTTTTTCCATTCATCCCAAAATCTGCATTTCTTAGCAAATTTATGCCCTGGAAAATGCAGATCCCAAACGTTTTTTCATATGCGAAAAGTAAATTTTGTTTCAAAATTTGTCAAGCTGGTAAGTTCATTTCTTTAAAAATCTCTTTCTCTTTCGACCTTACCCTTCCACCAAGGAAGTGCGTTTTCTTTCTCGTTTACTCCTTAGTGACGCCCTTTTTGCTCGTTTGTATCTTTACAACACATGCAGATCTTTTCTTACTCGTGGGAATGCAGATCCCAAACGTTTTTTCATATGCGAAAAGTAAATTTTGTTTCAAAATTTGTCAAGCTGGTAAGTTCATTTCTTTAAAAATCTCTTTCTCTTTCGACCTTACCCTTCCACCAAGGAAGTGCGTTTTCTTTCTCGTTTACTCCTTAGTGACGCGTTTTTTGCTCGTTTGAATCTTTACAACACATGCAGATCTTTTCTTACTCGTGGGAATTTCGCGATTAGACAGCCTCTCATCATGGTATGCTAAGATTTTTAATTTTTTCTTACCTATCAATTTGTGATAGCCGAGCTAACAACAGTTATCCTCTCTTTGGTTCCAATTAGAGAGTCCAAGTGTAGACTTGTTCTTCTAAACCTGGTCTTTCCAACGGAGTGGAGATCTTCCCCTGGCAGGTACTTCGTCGAATACTCTCAAAACTGGAGTTTATTCATCCATTCGGACGACATGACTTAGCCAACGTAAAGGCTGTTCCTAAATTCGCTGAACTATATCAATGTCATGATATATCTCATACAGCTCATCGTTCCGTCGACTGCGATATTCGCAGTGGCCAAAGCGCAAAAGGCCATTAGTCTTCCGCAGAACTTTTCTCTCGAAAATTCGCACCTCCGAATCATCAGATGTTGTCATCGTCCATGCCTCTGTACCATATAGTAAGACGGGGATGTTGGCTGACTTGTAGAACTTGGTATTTGATCTCATGAGAAGACTTTACTTCTCAGTCGTCTATTTAGTCTGAAGTAGCACCTGTTGGTAAGAGTAATTCTGCGTTGGCTACAATTGTTGTTGAAATTAATATTAGATCCAAAATAGACGAAATTATCTACGACTACAAAGTGTCAACAGTCCACGTCACTGTGCCAAGTAGCGAGCACGACGACCTTTTAAAGAAAATACAGATGGCTCCTCAAAGTAAAACCACTTGCAAAATTGATCGAACATTTGTGAGAAAGTGCAAGGTTGATAAATCTTTGGCATACAACAAAGTATTATCACGGCAATGAGTAATAAAGTACATTTTTGAATTCTTTCATATAAAAGTTGGTTTTCTACAGAATTTTGGAAGTGTGCTTTTTCTTTGTGCAGCTGAAATCGATGAACGTTGAAAAAAAAAATATCGAATGAAAAAAGTTTATTTAATTAGTGTTTCTATCTAAAACCAGCATTTGTTTTTATCTAAAACAAGCATATAAAAATAAATGTATAACTTTTTGACATAAAAATGGCCAAAAATTATGGTTTCAGAAAAAATGTTGTAAGTATACATGTATCAATTAACCCTTATATCATAAATTAATAAATACTTTCAGTAGATATGGCTTGCCGGGGTATCGGCGAGTAGAATATCAGAATAATGTTTTGAAGCAAATTTTGTTCACATCGTCTGATTAGTTTCTCAGATTTGGGATTTTAGCTAAAGGTGGACGGTATTTTTTTTTTACTTTTCTCTCTTCTGAAATCCCTTGTATCAAATTACAGTTTTGTATTTAAATTTGGAGTTTTCGGACATGTAGCTCTTTCAAAGTATTAAGATTACGCCCATCTACAAGAGATTCGTGTACAAACGAATCGAAATTAAAAGGCAGTTTCTATATATTCATTCATAAATTTTTACGCGGTCCTGTGTTTTCCTACTACCTTTTAAGATTCGCCATCAAATTAATTAAATTTTTTTTTTAACCCTAATTTTAGTACGTAGTAAACATTACTACAGCATCGTTAAGTTCGAGTCTCTTTTGATTGTTTAACTACAGTTATTTTAGTGTGAGGTCCGAAAATACCGTCTGATGTGGCAAAGAAAGAAAACCGAAAGATGCAATCGCCAACCAACATCCGCTTACGATGAAATATAACTCGGAATGCACGTTTCACCAGCGCTACGCCGAACTTACCGTTACGCACCTGCTTATGTGAATGCTACATATCCGAGGGCTGTACTAAACATCCGAATGTATGTGTATTTCAGCCGCTGTTTTATGGTTGCCCTCATCAGGCATGCGCACCGGTTTCGAATTCAATTTCGAAAGTGAATCTGTTGTAGCGCTTGGAAGTGCCTCCAGCAGATGCTCTACGGCTGTACATACAACCATAAATGTATATACTTATGTATGCAATTGTCTCCGTCGCTTTTGCTGCCTATATTGTGGCGTGGCTTGTTATTCCACCACCCGGCGAGATTGCTGCTGCCGCTTGATTTTAAAAGTGAAGTGAAAACTCTCACTTTTTCACTTTCTGTGTCGAAATTTCCGATTTCATTAAGCACATTATTATTATTATTATTATTTTTTTTTTGAGTTTGTATACCTCCAGTCGGTGGTCAAATTATCGATTTTCTCATCGCATGGCTTTATGTATTTTTTAAAATTTTGTCCATATTTGGTTTGTTTGCGGTACAATTATCAAATCTCTACTCATAACTTCGGACAGAAAAATATCTACTCAGATTCTGTTCACACCTCATATACATCAACTTGTTCGATATAAAAGGACTACATAGGAGTGTGTCACCAAAAATTAAAGGCATTTCTTTCCAAAAGAATCTAATTGTTTAATATAAATATGTGTATATATCTATCCGTTCCCATACAATTTTGTTATATTATGATATTTCTCTCAAATTTGGCGCTAGAGTTCGGTTATTTCTAAAAGCTGTGTTTATGGCCGTATTTTCCTTTCGAGAATATTGACATTTTTAGTTTTTCAATATTTATCCATGCATACATATTCCATCTAATATCTGGACGAATATAGAAATATTATTAGGTAAAAGCTGTCACGTTTTATAAATATCTGCCAGAATATAGTTAGGTATATAACAGATAGGATGAAACGTTCAAATCGTTTTAAACGAAAGTAAACTTCAAATTTGCGGTATTATCTTCCCACATTGGAGGCAATTATGATTAACTCTACATTGTCACAAAATTTTTTTCCAACAAACATTCTCTTGTAGCGTAGAAATATGGACCAAATACAGATAATAGGTGTAAGCGGAAGCAATTTCAAGCTTGGTCCATGCAATTTGACACCATTTTTATTTTCATCTTCCTTTTGCGACGATTTTAAATAATTTTGTAGACTTGGTTTTGTCCCGCTTTATATATTTTTTGCCATGCCATGCTTTTTATATCGTTTATACTGTTTTCATCAATCGTCCGTGTGGAGTCGTATAGTAATACGTTCAAAGTCAGAATTTGCTACAATGTTACCAAATGCACCATAACCTTCTGCAACAATAATTTTCTGGAAAAGATTTCCTACTTTATAAATCACTGCTGTAAAGATTTCAAGCAAACACAAAGCCTTCCAAGTTATGCCCATAGAGACCAAGAAGGTATAACCCTTTCATATAAGAATTTTGAGTTGTGCCACCTATCACGTGATGAGTCGGGTGAACTAACATTTTTATACTCTTGCAAACAGTTGCTACAGAGTACTATTGCTTTGTTCGCCTAATGGTTGTACGTATTATCTAAAACTAATCGAGACAGATATAGGGTAATATACATACATATATATGTAGGTAGATAGTATGACTGTCTGTCCGCGCAAGCTGTAAATTGAGTAAAAATTGAGATATCTTGATGAAACTATGCGGGTATGGGTGTGTTTGAGTTCGCAGATGGACGTAATCGGATCACTGCAACGGCCACAAAACTCCATTATTTCAAAACCTATGAAAAGCCATACTACGAATTGAGGGAATGTCCGGTCCCTTAATTGGGATGGTGCCGCTGCCCATCTGGTTGATGTCCTCAAGAAAATAAAGACTGACATCACCGCCGTACAAGAAATGCGATGAACGGGACAAGGACAGAGACGCGTAAGTCCTTGTCGCATGTACTACAGTGACCATATAAAGGAGCCCAACTTTGGTGTGGGGTGCGTGGTGGCAGATAGACACCGTGGCCG
The DNA here is from genome assembly GCF_001853355.1 of Bactrocera latifrons. Classification (NCBI taxonomy): domain Eukaryota; kingdom Metazoa; phylum Arthropoda; class Insecta; order Diptera; family Tephritidae; genus Bactrocera; species Bactrocera latifrons. Next base: position 176,546 of record NW_017537179.1, on the reverse strand, counting down.
AGTACTATCATTCACTCCGGTGAATGAACGTCTAGCCACAATCCGCATCAAAGCGAGGTTCTTCAACATATCGCTGATTTGCGCCCACGCCCCGACGGAAGAGAAGGACGATGTGACCAAAGATGCCTTTTATGAGTGCTTGGAAAGCACTTATGAGAGCTGCCCCCTCCACGATGTCAAAATCGTGCTTGGCGACTTTAACGCCAGGGTGGTGGCGTACGCGATACGAAGGTATCTTTGACACTACCCCAAATGGGTTGAGGATGGTCGACTTCGCCTGGGCCCGAAATATGGTTATCTGTAGTATTAGATTCTAGCATAACGAGATACATCAAGCTACCTGGCTGTCTCCGGATCGAAAAACAACCAACCAGATCGATCATCCCGATTCTACAATCGATGACGATGGAGCTGACGTTCCATTGCCCGACCAGAAGAAGTTCGAATAGCGGCGGGGGCCGATGGATTGCCGGCCGAGCTATTCAAACACGGCTTCGAAGAACTGATAAGGAGCATGCTTCAGCTTCTTTGAAAAATATGGTTGCACGAAAGCATGCCCAACGATTGGAATTTAAGTGTGCTATGTCCAATCCACAAAAAAGGAGACCCCACAATCTGCGCCAACTGCAATGGGATAAGCCTTCTCAACGTCGTATTTAAGGTTCGATAGAGAGTATTGTGTGAAAGATTAAAGCCCACCGTCAACAAACTAATTGGACCTTATCAGTGTGGCAGTCATAGCTTTGAAGTTGTAGAAAATTTCGTCTATCTTGGAACCAGCGCAAACACCACCAACAATGTATGCGTGGAAATGAAACGCAGGATAACTCTTGCCAACAGGTGCTACTTCGGATTGAATAGGCAATTGAGAAGCAAAGTCCTCCCTCGAAAAACAAAAACCAAACTCTATAAGTCACTCATAATTCCCGTCTTGCTATATGGTGCAGAGGCTTGGACGATGAGAACAACTGATGAGTCGACGTTGAGATTTTTCGAGAGAAAGGTTCTGCGAAAGATATATGGTCCTTTCCGCATTGTCCACGGCGAATATCGTATCCGATGGAGCGATGAGCTGTACGAGATATACGACGACATTGACATAGTTCAGAACACCGGCTACGCGGGCTAGGTCATGTTGTCCGAATGGACGAAAACACTACAGCTCTGAAAGTATTCGACGCTTTACTCGCCGGGGGAAGCAGAGGAAGAGGAAGACCTCAACTCCGTTGGAAGGACCAGGTGGAGAAGGACCTGGCTACGTTTGGAATATCCAATTGGCGCCACGTAGCGAAAAGAAGAAACGAGTGGCGCGCTTAACTCGGCTATAATCTCGTAAGCGGTGTCTACGCCAGTTAAGAAGAAAAAGATGGTATGAGAGAGCTTTGTGGGTGATGTTGTGAAATGATGGGTGTGATACCTCCCACTTTTTAGTGAAATCCCATATCTCGAAACACGTATAACCGATGTAGATGAAATTAAATATATAGCCAACTTCCCACATAGCAAAATTTAAATTCCACTTGATTCGTTCAGTTTCCAGTACAAAAATTAAGAAACAACTAATATAACGGGATAAAACTTTACAAAAATAATGCCTTTGGTCTTATGTGATCAAAATTTTTTTAAATCCAATAAAAACTGTTCAAGCCCTGTAGGAATATTTAGACCCTGATATCTATAGTTGCATTTTGATCGAAAATGTCGGTCAATGTGTGATATATATAACTGAAATTAAGAGATAATCCTTCTCTTATAATATAATCACAAAATAATCGGACCAATATTTCCCCTAGCACCCACATACCTGTTATAAAGATCTTCCGTGTGACTTTGTACAGCATATATTGCCCAGTGTGTGAGTTATCCAAATGAAAAAGAGCGTGTATCACTCATATCAGTGTATTTTTGTGCCCAAAATAGATAAATATGAGAGAAAACTTGGCTTAGCTCCTACATATATAACTCATAGCAGGGTTTTCGAAGATCCGTCTGACTTTACTCTACATGATTCGACTTATAGTACACGTTAAAGAATTTTTCTAGCTTTGATTCTTGCAAGTTGGAAAGGTATACTATAAAATGTTCGAATGCACCCCCTTCCTTACTTGTTCTATTTACTTTTTATTAAACGATCATTCTTATGTACTCCTACTGGGTGCCAAGCCACGAAGGCATCGAGGATAATAGAATAGTGGACGAGATTGTCAATAATGGTGTGCGGCTAACATCGGCAAAAGTGCTCAACATCAAGAAACCCATGAAATGTCTATAGGATGATCTTGACAAAAGCATGGTAAAGAAAATAGAAACCAGATGGAATGAGCACCCTGGTAAAGTCATGCTATTGGCACTCGATAGAAAAGACTGTAGCAACGTAATCGGAATACTAACTGATCACTATCTGGTGGCGATACACACCCCGAAGGGGCTGACGGATCGAGAAGACTGAAGGAAATTTCTAGAGCAGGGCACCAGGGAAACAATGGAGCATTTCTTATGCACTTGTACCGCATTATCAAGACTACGCTGTAAGTATCTGGAAACCCCATAGTATGGTAAATTGTAGGAGGTAAACGAAGGCATCCTAAACGATGACTTATCCTCTTGGACTTGGGAAGTGAACTCCATCTGGTATCTACAATAACATACAACTATCCTTCAAACTGATCGATCACAGTCAAGACAAAGATCTCATTAAACGATTTGGCTCCCTTATAAGAAACCTTAATTCGAGAAAAACCAAGCAAAACGTTTTCTGTTGGATGCAAAGCGTTAGGCGAATATTTTTTTCGATATAGTTACACATATAGTTGCTATAAGAAATGCTCCTGTTAAGGGTATTCTAGCTTCGATGCTGCCGAAGTCAAAGCTTTTTTGTTCCCCTTTCGTTTTCACTACACTTCCGTTAAGGGTTCAAAAAACCAAAAGACATTGAGAAATTTGCATCACTCAATTCGTTACTCTATACCTTGCAACATTGGCGACGAGCAGCCGTAGCTGCAGCTACAAATACGAGCACTGAGCTGAGGCAGTCATTGAACCTTTTTGCCATGCTACATATAGCTATATATATGTACATATATGAAGCATTTAAAAAGTTGTAAATGACTGAAAAAGGTGGTAGTCCAAAAAACATTGTCGAACTCTTAGATGCTGAGACAACCAGCATTGGCAGTCGTTTATGTGCTACAAGCAGCAGCTGTGGCAAGTGAACTGTAACAAGTTGGAAAAATGGCCAGCACCGGCCAATATGGATGTTGCGAGGTGAAACGCAGTGCGAACAAGTTTATGAGTAACTGTAAACCGGCGAGAAAGTGAAATTTCCATTATTTACCAAGCCAGGGAAGCACGCCGGCGCTTGGTGCACGAAAACTAAATTGTATCGCGACGATCAAAACAATGTGTATATCGGATGTCCTCAACAAAAAGCACAAAAACGCACACTTACACTTACACAGTTGGTGGCGTTTGTGGCATATGCCTATTCACTTGGCTTTGCCGCCAATACAAATATAAATATTTGAACATCAACACCAACAATTCTCAGATTTTCATTTCACTACTTTGATGCTGACTGCACGAACCATTGTTGGCCTTTATTTGTAGTTGTTTTTATTGTATTTTGAAGATTATTTTTTTATATTTGTCGGTGTAGTTGCACTAGTTTCGCTCGTCATTTGGTTATTTATGAGTTTTACTGCGCCTCCATATTTTAACAACAAAACAGCGCAACGGGTTTAAAAAATGGTCATGGTGTCTATAACTGGCTTTGGTGCTTTAGTCGTTGTTTATACGCGTGGTTGACTGGTTTGCTGACCGGCTGGGTGCCGTTATTGCCACACTCAGTTGCATTCAGCAAGAATCACTTTCTTCTCCAGCTTAATTTTGATTCTTTTTTAGTTTTAATGTGGCTTTTGCTTAGGTCCATATTTGGGCATTTCTGCTCGTAACTTTACTCATTACATGAACATCAAAGTTGAAACGATTTATGTAACTGCCAACAGCTTTTGAAGGAATACAACAATTTTTTTATATTTACTCATCAGGATTGAATCGAACTACTGGCGACTATTACGAACAAGCATATTTCAGAGGCCACGAGGTTAAGTCAGGCCTAGCGACCTCCACTTTTTTGGAGAGATCAGGTGGAAAAGGGACTGGCAGCACTGCTGTTAACTCGGCTATACCCGCGTATCAACGCCAGCGACTTAGGTAGCTATGTCAAATGTGTTTTTATTGAGATTTTTTAATCTCAGTCTAGCAATAGCTGGACAGTATCGGAGAAAGTGATAAGATGATTCCACGTCGCCCTTCTCCAAATATAGTAACTTTCGCCACAAGACCAAGACAGAATATTTATTGGGCAGTGTCCAGTCCCCAATAATTGCAGCGTGATTGGCTTTGCTAGGGGCAAATAGTAGGGAGGACCTCTTACGCTTAGGATTGAAGAAAACTGACTCGCTTCCAATCGGATGTAAATAGGAAAATGGTGCCCTTCCTAGCAATATCCAACGGATTAATTGGATAGGAATGACCTATGGTGGTTATTCGACTTGGTTGAATTCGGCAATGATTTAATACTCTCAATGAGACTAGTTTAGGTGCTGTCACATCACTTTATTCCCTTTCTTCTTCTTCTTGATTGGCGTAGACACCGCTTACGAGATTATAGCGGAGTTAACAACAGCGCTCCAGTCGTTTCTCCTTTTCGCTACATATCGCCAATTGGATATTCCAAGCGAGGCCAGGTCCTTCTCCACCTGGTCCTTCAAAAGGTGTGGCGGTCTTCCTCTTCCTCTGGTTCCCCCGGCGGATACTGCGTACTTTCAGAGCTGGAGTATTTTCGTCCATCCGGACAACATGACCTAGCCAGCGTAGCCGCTGTCTTTTAATTCGCTGAACTATGTCAATGTCGTTGTATATCTCGTACACTCATCGTTCCATCGAATGCGATATTCGCCGTGGCCAACGCGCAAAGGACCATAAATATTTCGCAGAACTTTTCTCTCGAAAACTCGCAACGTCGACTCATCAGTTGTTGTCATCGTCCATGCCTCTGCACCATATAGCAGGACGGGTATTATGAGTGACTTATAGAGTTTGGTTTTTGTTTGTCGAGAGAGGACTTTGCTTCTCAATTGCCTACTCAGTCCGAAGTAGCACCTGTTGGCAAGAGTTATCCTGCGTTGGATTTCTAGGCTGACATTGTTGGTGGTGTTTACGCTGGTTCCAAGATAGACGAAATTATCTACAACTTCAAAGCTATGACTGTCAACAGTGAAAAGTCGCGAGTGCGACGACTGTTTGTTTGATGACAAGAGATATTTCGTCTTGCCCTCGTTCACTGCAAGACCCATTTGTGTTGTTTCCTTGTCCAGTCTGGAGAAAGCAGAACTAACGGCGCGGGTGTTGAGGCCAATGATATCAATATCAACGGCAAACGCCAGCAGCTGTACACTCTTATAGAAGATGGTACCTTCTCTATTTAGTTCCTGTCTCTTATACACATCTAGATGTGTATAAGGGAGAGGCTCCCGATTCTGACGAAGCTTTTGGTGCTGGTCAACGTCAGCTTACACAGCAGTATAAGTTTTGCAGGGATACCAAATTCAGACATCGCGGCGTAACGGCAGCTCTTTTTCGTGATGTCGAAAGTAGCTTTGAAATCGACGAAGAGGTGGTGAGTGTCGATTCTCCTTTCACGGGTCTTTTCCAAGATTTGGCGCATGGTGAATATCTGGTCGGTTGTTGATTTTCCAGGTCTGAAGCCACACTGATAAGGTCCAATCAGTTTGTTGACGGTGGGCTTTAATCTTTCACACAATACGCTCGATAGAACCTTATATGCGATATTGAGGAGGCTTATACGGATTATAATAATGATAATGAAACTAAAATTATCATATGCTTCTGTTAATTTACGTAGTCACTAAAAGGTTGACTGTAATCTCTTGTTTACGGATATACATATGAACATACCTTTATGTGTTGCACTTAATTGATATAATCAACAAAACGACTCGTGATTGCGATAAAAAAAACGGATGTTCAGAGACGTTCAATGACCAGTCATACAAATAGCCAGCACAAACAGTAACAATACGTGTGTCCGTGTTTACCAATATACAGTACTAGGAAAAACTAAAGCAACCCGTAATACTTTTTCTGATTTTGCTGTTTTTGTATTTTTGGGTTATATATTCACTGATGATAAAACAACAATACTGTTATTAATTTCATTTGATTTTAGAGGTTTCACTTAAAATGGATCATGATTCAAAAAACCAGAATACTCTCCTGGATTTATGTCAACAAAAACGATTTACTTACCGTTTAGGTATTAAATATGCTATAAATAATAATTTATGATTTGTCGATAATATTTGTTTGACATCTTTGTTCTAGCTCTACAGCATTTATTAAAAATTTCATGTTAACTAAATTCCAAAAATTCTAAACACTCCTAAAAATGTCGATTGACAGCAGATGATTGAGGTAGACACTTTCAAACAATATGTACTTACTTTGGAAGTCGGTTTTACAAAGATTCGTTATCTAATAGTGGGCATTTACCCGCTGATACCACCATGTAAATATTAAAGAGAGCTCGGGCACTTCAAACCGCTAGTGTGAAACTCTAAACGCGTTTTTCTCAAAACTATGTTTTCTGAACTGGTGACAACTGTAACTCGCTCAGTAGATTTTAATGAAATCTATACAGCTTTTATAATACATAATGAACTCGGGCCTGATCGAAGGATTTTTTTTTTCCAAAGTTTCTATTTTTTAAGACCAATGAACTGTTGATTTTTTCGCAAGAATTTAGAAAAAAAAATTCTTGAAGCCGCCATTTTGTTAATTTTGAAAAATTTATAAAACTGTTGCTAACAACGTAAATCGTAGTAGCAATAGTAATTGTCATAAAATTTATATTCTTATCACATGGAAGAGAACTGTTGTATTGTTAATCGAGAATAAAATTTTCAATTCTGCAAAATTCAATCTGCTTGAGTTTTGGTGACAAAACAACTAGTATTGAGTCTTTAAATTCTAGGTAATCAATTTTAGTAATCAATTACTACTTATAATAGGAGACTTGTACTATCCAAAATATTTTGCAAACTTTCATCTAAATACATTTAGCGGGGATTCCACTATTAGTCCCAAAATGTTTGCAAAAATTTAATTCATATTCATTTAAAGCAGAATTGCTTTTATTTAAAGATATCTTTAAACACACAAAAGAAAATGATGACAACCATATAATTTTATTTTAATTCAATATATCAGCTATAAATATATAGTGCTCTTGGCATCATCTATCCAATTTTTTTTTAAGTAAACAAAAAAATTTCGAAAGGTGCTTAAGTATTGGCCAATACTGTATATGTAAAACGCATTTGCCTTAGTATATTATGCCGACATTTGTGGGTAAATAATTATACACAAGTCTATAGTGGAGGCGTGAGTATTAGGAAAGTGGACATGTAAAGGTCAATGTTGGAGAAACACAGCGCTATTGATTTTTATTCATGTGAAAACTGCACATATATGCAACCGTATGTGTGTCATATGTGATATTGCAAATTTGCACGAACATCTGCATTTATTGAAAAGCAAGCAGTCACTTTCATTGAAAGCTTCAAATCGGTGTTAACATATGTTCGTTTTGCTCACTTACAAATATTTATCAATGGATCTATCCTCACATATATAATATTATCTATGTATATATACATAAGTGGTTGTCATGCAACATGCTCTTATTCGTACATATATATACATATATGAAAATGGTGAGTCTAAGCTCACATATGTATGTATGTATGTGCATAAATAACTCACGTTGTCTGGCAGAGATCTCTCGTTAAAAATTTCACAAGCATTCAATACTTTTGCTGTAGCATTTACACACAAATATATATGCAAACACTCGTCATGGGCATTTAGATGAGATGTATGCTTGTTTTCGGTTAAAAGCATATGGATATGTTTAAATGCAGAAACCAAGTTATGTACATACATATGCTAACTGCTGGGCGCCCACCTGGTTGCTTACGGTAAATATTTGTCAACAATCGCTGATGGCAGCGGTTGGCGTCGGGTTATTATGAGTGTTGACGAACAATTAGTCATTGGACGTTAAGTAAGGCATTTTGGCAAGGGAGTGGGCAAATACCTTTCGCATATTTCGAATAGCTTGTTGGTGTATCTATGCAAATAATTACATATTTGCGGAACAGTGGATACATTCGCTGATATACCTTTAAAACCGGAATTCTGGTTTTTTGTAACGTTATTTGTAGTTTTCAAAATTATTTTGGTATTGTGCTACTAGTCTGTATTGGAAATGCTACTAGTCTGTTTAGCCAACTTAAATAGTTTGTTCGAATCGCTTCTCTCTAAAGCACGATGAATTGAAGACAGCTTATATAAGAGAACTAATACCGGACGACAAAGTATTCTAAATCAGAATGAGTAAAGAAGGCACTGATTATTTGGAAATGTAGATTGAAAATATCTAAGTTTGTAGACGTGATAAAGGATGACGTTGCTGAGGAAATAGGTAAAATAATGAGAAATGAAGGAAATAGTCGATTTCATTGTAATCCCAAAGTCAATGGAAAACTTTAAAATGTATTAAGCGAGAGGGACAGAATCATATTTATTCATAAAGAAAATAAATTTCATTTACTTAACCAGCTTTAACCAGTCTCCTGAGTGTGTAGGCAGAACTCGGTTTACGTTCCTCTCCCGTCATCATTAATATGATGTGGAAGATGTAGTTTAGCAGGCTATGAACGCGGTGCCAAATAAGGGCGTCAAGCCTGGTCTTGCCCTCTTAAAGATGACTATCTGGGAGTTGGGCAGCGGCTCTAAGTGGGTACGCAATAGATATGAATAGCGGAAACAAACAAAAAAACATGAAACGGATGTGGGTGGAAGTAAGTTGGGATCGACTCTGAAATCGGACTGTGTCCCGCCTGAGTCACAGCCTGGCGTGAGGCAATTGACCTCAACGAAACGCACCTATGTATGTATGACTTGACGACGATCTATGAAGATCTAGTGATCCACTATTAGCAATTTATGATCTATGGCTTTTCAATCGACCCCTCGGCGTAACCTAACCTAAAGGGCTTCTTTCACAAATTTCATCGATGCCGTTTCACAAATGATATTTCAGCCGATTTTTTTGTCAATTCGCGAACACTGTGAAGACTCTTTACGAAGAAATAAGGTTGGTTGCACCTCGTGTGTTCAAATGGGAAATTGCAAGTGCGAAAATTGTTAATGCTGCCGGTGGCATAAGTTCAAGTTGCGGCTGTAAAAGTGGCAACTAAAACATCAGCTGCGGCATCAACAAAAACAAATGCTACTAACTGTTAATGTGATACTTTTGTATTTTTCCCGTTTTTTCTCCGCTTGTTACCGCCGCCGACGCTTTTGAAGTTGTTGCTGCAGACACTTTAGCCGCTTGTTGTTGTCCAATTGCTGCTTGTCGTTTGTGGCTTGTTGTCAACGGTGCAGTAGCATTGACTAAGGAATGCCTTGTTGTTAGTCAGTTTTATATTTGTTGGAAATTGATGTGGACATCGCAACTTTCACTGTAGTCTTGTATACACAGCAAACATTTTATTGCAGCGAAATTATTTACCGCCAGTAGCTTTGTGAACTCACACACACGAATGTGCTGCGGTGTATTTTATGTGTAGTGGTAGTTGATGAACTTAAGCTGAAATATACCTGTATGGTTTCTGGTACACATGTTTTGTATTTTTAGTTCGGCCACCGAGGTGGTGTTAAAAGTGAAGTTCGAGCATTGACACTCGATTGGCTCTTGATATTGATGATGAATACTCAATTACATGAGAGCAAATACTGTATTTCGTAAATATCTAGACACATGTACCATATTTATTTAGGTACTTGCATCATTTTTACACTGTTTTAAAAAGTTGTTGTTGGATTAGGAATTACACATGGAAGGTCAGAGTTTACACATTTACATTTCAATGCTATGTTTTCGAATCGGTATTACTTATAACTTAGGAGACTATCAGAAACTCCTATCTGTTCTGGTTATAAAAATTATTAGTATAAGTAAACTTGAATTTCTTTAAGTAACAGAATTGATATGTAAAATCATGTTGGGTTTTTTTCTTTAAATGTCATGATAAAAGTGTGCATGTGTCTATCATAGATTTCTTTTCAAAGCTTTTGCTAAAAATCCTGAGATATGATCCTTACTTTAATATACAAAAACAAGTAAGGAAGAGCTACTTCTGGTGATTTCAAACGTTTCAAATTCTTGCAAATATTAATGCCGAGTTAATACTTTCGGGTACATAAGCCTTGTTAGTCATATGAGTCTACCCTAAGTTTTCACATGATTTTATTCATTCTAAAATATGTACCGTTATTTCAAACACTCGCTCTATCAATTGTACTGATATAACTTTTATATTGGCCAATATATGTGGTATAAAGTCACTTGAAAGTTCGAAAACCTTTTTATTAAGTTTGTGTGGGCAAAGGGAAGCATTGACCCGATTCAACCCATTTGTGACACACAAACCCTATACCAACAGGAACGGATTTTCTCCAAATTTCAATTATATATCTCACCCATTAACCGATATTTTAGGTAAATAGTCAACTTGGAGGATGGAGTCATGTGTAGAAACTCACGCAAGTGAGAAAAGTTCTCTCATCGCCATTCACTTGGGAGTGGCCAGAAACGGTTATTTTACATACGGCTCAAGCAGCTCACGACTCCTGGTCTTTGACCAAGTATCCTCTGGGTAGCCTAAGAACATCCATTTGAGGGCGAGCTAAGGTGAGAAGGCGAAATATCCCCTGCATAGTTTTGTGCGCTGGCCCGCCTCGGATGAGAGACCCATGCAAACGAAATAAGGCCCACGAATTGAGAGCATGCACCTGGAATGTCCGGTCCCTTAATTGGGAAGGTGCCGGTCCCCAGCTGGTTGATGTCCTCGAGAAAATAAAGACTGACATCACCGCCGTACAAGAAATGCGATGAATGGGACAACGACTGAAACGAGTAGGTCCTTGTAGCATTTAATACAGTGTCCATATAAAGGAGCGCAATTTTGGTGTGGGACTCGTGGTGGCAGAGAGACACCGTGGCCGAGTACTATCATTCACTCCGGTGAATGAACGTCTAGCCACAATCCGCATCAAAGCGAGGTTCTTCAACATATCGCTGATTTGTGTCCACGCCCCGAAGGGAGAGAAGGACGATGTGACTAAAGATGCCTTTTATGAGTGCTGGGAGCGCACTGATGAGAGCTGCCCCCGCCACGATGTCAAAAGATTCAACCTTCATGACGAAACATCCCCAAATGGGTTGAGGCTGGTCGACTTCGCCGGGGTCCGAAATATGATTATCTATAGCACCAGATTCCAGCATAAGAAGATACA